>NC_083413.1:97684408-97887245 GCF_020745735.1 Hemiscyllium ocellatum | reverse complement strand
TTATCTTCTGCCTGGGCACCCTGCAGCCCGGAGGACACAATATTGAGTTCTCCAATTTCAAATAACCTCCCTCCCCATCTCCCGACTCCCTTCAAAGCCGCTTCCCCCCGCCCTGTCCTCTCCCAGCCCTTCCACTGCTCTCTGCCACCAACTGAATTCATTCCTTCCATTGACTAACTAGGTCATACTCTCTACCTGTCCTCACCTATCCCCACTTCACTATCCTGCCCCTGCCACCCCCTTTATCTGCAGGTCCCCCCACACCCACCCCCAGTCCTGAAGAAGGGTTACACCCACTTCTCTACCTCCTGATGCTGTCTGGCTTGCTGTGTTCTTCCAGCTTCCTGTCTGTCTAATTAGCACATATCCTATCAGCCATGTTATGACTTTGACGGTTTTAACCAATCAAAATGGACAGATTGTAATGGGTATTCCCTTTGTCCAATGGTTGCTGAGTTCTTGCAGTGTAATGGCTGCTTTAACCAATCAGAAATCTCCAAACACCCCAGCAGACCCAAGAACAGTAAGAAAGTAGCAAACACAGACAAAGCACTTTGATGCTGGAAAACAGAAACAACAAAAGAGGCTGGTTACTGCTGGTGAGGATCGCTGGACCTGAAACATGAACTCTGCTTTCTTTCCACAGATGCTGCCAGACCAGCTGAGTTTTCTCAGCAGTTTGTGCTTTTGCTTGTGACATTGAGAAAGATGTTTCAACATTGATGCAGAAACATGAACAGAAAAGCTAGAAACATTCAGATCATTGTGTCCATGTTAACAAATAGCTGGCTACAATCATCCAATTTTCCAGGTTTGCTTACAAAGCCCTGGAGGTTGTGGCAAAGTAATTGAAAGTGGAATGAACCTCCTGAAGAAGTGGTGGATGTGGGTACAATTACAACGTTTAAAAGCTATTTGGATAGATACATGAGTAGGAAAGGTTTGGAGGGATATGGGCCAGGTGCAGGCAGGTGGGACATATGTAATTTGGAATGATGTTCAGCATGGACTGGTTGGACCAGTCTATATGACTCTATTTCGGTGCTGCTTAAATATTACATCAGTTTCCGACTCAACCACATCATCAGGCAGTGGCTTCCATATTCCAACAACACTCTGAGTGATAAGTCTTCTCCCAAACTGTCCTCTAAGCCATCTTCATCGAAACATAAATCTGTGCCCCTGGTTGTTGAATCCTCTATTGATGGAAAAAGGAAATGCCTTCTGATGCACCCCATCCATCCCCTCATGATCTTATAAAGTGCTATCAGATCCCTTCACCAGCATCCAATTCAACTGCAGCATGCCCTCCCTGTTTTGAAGCACTATCCCTCTAGAAATAATGGCACTATTCTGTTTGCCCGCTGCACCTGCATACTAACCTTCTGTGATTCATGCACAAGAACACACAGATCCCTCTGCACAGCAGCATCCTGCAATTTTTCACTATTTAAATAGGAGCCTATTTTGCCCAAAATGGATGTATTTGTATTGTGTCACAATAGCCTTACCAGATCATAGGACTGCCCTCTCATTACAGAGAAGCAACTGGTGATGATTTCACCTGAGGGCCACCAGACCTCAAGCAAGGGAAGAGGTTGTGAAAGAGCATCCTCCATGCTAACCTCAAACCAGTGATGGGAATTGAACCCATACTGTTGGTATCACAGTGCTCTGCCAACCACCAATCCAGCCAAGTGAGCTAAACTGACTCCCACCAAAATGGATGACCTCACATTTACCAACATTGTGCTTCATCTACCAGACCCCTGTCCACTCACTTAACCTATTTATATCCCTTTGCTGACTTTCAGTGTCCTCTGCACTGTCCCACTCATTTCAGTGTTATCTGCGAACTTTGAGGCACTACACTTGGTCCCCAACTCAAAATCACCTTGGCTAAATCACGCAAATATACCAATCTAGGCAAAAGTGAGGACTGCAGATGCTGGAAACCAGAGTCTAGATTAGAGTGGTGCTGGAAAAACACAGCAGGTCAGGCAACATCCGAAGAGCAGGAAAATCGGCAGTTCGGGCAAAAGCCCTTCATCAGGAATTCCTGATGAAGGGCTTTTGTCTGAAACATTGATTTTCCTGCTCTTTGGATGCTGACGGACCTGCTATGCTTTTCCAGCACCACTCCAAAAATCACCAATCTGGTTTCTGAATCACTTTACCTTCCTGCCCTGTACCTTCAGGGACCTGTGGATTTGTATACCAAATACCCACTGATAGTCACTACTTTGCATGGTCTCCCTGTTATTGGTGTCATTCTTGGTTGCCTTCCACAAGTACACGGCCTCTCACTACTTCCCAAGTTGAATTCCATTTGCCATTGCTCTGCAAAGCTGAACAATCTGTTGGTGCTCTCCTGCAGTTTATGCCATTCTCCTCACTATTGATCACCTGGCCAATTTTCATGTCATATTCAAACTTCTTCATCATAGCACCTGCAGTTATCTCCAAATTCTGAAAATACACCGTAGATAGCAAGGGCCTCAGCACCAAGCTCTGTGGAACCCTATTGGAACACACTTCAAATAACGAGCTGCCAGAGGAATGGTGGAGGCGGGTACAATTAAGACATTTAACAGGCACCTCTATAACTATTTGTGAAGGAAGGGTTGAAAGGACATGAGAAAGATGCTGGCAAATGGAACTGGATCAGTTTAGGATATCTGGTTGGCATATACGAATTTCTGTGCTATATAATTCTAATGCAGAGAACATCACTCTGCCGTCTCCCTCAGTTTTTTTGCGTCTCAACCAATTTTGCATCTAATATACAACTTGCCCTTGCGTCCCATGGTCCTTTACTTGATCAGTCTTCCATGAAGGAATTTATCAGAAGTTTGCTAAAATCCATAGCATTAATCAGCTGCATTACCCACATCAACAATTGTGGTTCCCTCCTCAAGAAAAACAACTCTGTCAAACAACAGCCTAGCCTTATGAAATTCTTACTGGCTCTCCCTGACTAACATCAGTGTATTGACAAGAATTATTTTGAATAACTTCCCCATCACCGCTGTTACACTGATTGGCTCTAATTTCCTGGTCTACCACTTTCTCCATTATTGTGACACTTGGATAATGCTAGCAGCTCCCCATTATCTTGCACTTCATCCATGGACAGAGAGAATTTTAAATTATTGATAGGGCCATTCATCTATCCTTTCTTGACTCTGCTGACAGAACAGGATACAACTCAAACATGCATTCAGGTTAATCCTTTTTCAGGGCAACTGAACTCCCTAGTATTTCCACTCTATAGCAATTTCATCTAATTGTTCAGTCTATCCAATCTGATGTCCATAACTCTGTTTTCCTTTTTAATTGTGAGTACAAATGCAAATTATTCACTGAAGACTGTGTCCATGTCTTATCCATCCACTAGCAGATTGCTACAGTGGTCTGTAATGGGTCCGAACACTTGCCCCAGTTATTCTCTTGCTCTTACAATATTAAACAGCTTCTATGAGTTTTCCTTTATTCAATCTGTCAATGGTTTCTCATGAATTATTTTGTTTTGATAATTTCCTTTCTAAAATCCTCTCATTGCACTGATTTTACTCCTCGAGATTGTTGTCCATGTTGAATGTTTCAATTTTGACCCAAGGTGAAGCTGTTCAGAAATAAAGTCATTCTATTTAGCTCACCAATGCATTACCCTCTCTCAAAATATGTCAGTTGTTTCAAACTATCACAGAGTCACGACATTTTACAGCATAAATTAGCCCTGGATTGGTCTCAGTCGTTGTGTGTGTGTGTGTGTGTGTGTGTGTGTGTGTGAGAGAGAGAGAGAGAGAGAGAGAGAGAGAGAGAGAGTATGGCTGTGTTTGTATGTGTCTGCATAAGCCTACGTGAGTGCTTCGTGATTTGAGCGTGTGGGTGTGAAAATGTGTGTGTATGTGTGAGTGAGCCTTTGCCTGTCTCAGTGTGAACTGGGCATTCCAATGAATCCAAGCGAATTATTTTAAAAGGATCAGCATATTCTATGTTAAGACACAAATGTCTATCTTGGGATAAGTGAGAAAAGTTCAAATGTTGGTGGATGTAAGTTACCACATGTTAAAATAATTCCAGGTTGAAATTAATCTGACCACTGAGATTAGACGGGATAAGCTGTCACTAATTTCCCCAGGCTGGCAGACTACTGATTTTAGATTCACTAAGTACAATCCCAAATAAAGACTGAAGATCCATCAATACTGATACCGACAACCCAACACCTCAACACAGCGCTCAACTCTTCCTTGATGGATTCCTGACCCAACACTGCAATCATCCCCTCCCTAACTGATCCCTACCCAACACTGCAATCCCCCTCCCTCACTGATCCCAACTCAACACTGCAATCCCCCTCCCTGACTGATCCCTGCCCAACACTGCAATGCCCCCCCTGACTGATCCCTGCCCAACACTGCAATCCCCCCGACTGATCCCTCCCCAACACTGCAATCACCCCTCCCTGACTGATCCCTGCCCAACACTGCAATCACCCCTCCCTGACTGATCCCTACCCAACACTGCGAATCACCCCTCCTGACTGATCCCTGCCCAACACTGCAATCACCCCTCCCTGACTGATCCCTACCCAACACTGCAATCACCCCTCCCTGACTGATCCCTGCCCAACACTGCAATCACCCCTCCCTGACTGATCCCTACCCAACACTGCAAATCACCCCTCCCTGACTGATCCCTACCCAACACTGCAATCACCCCGCCCTGACTGATCCCGACCCAACACTGCGAATCCCCCCTCCCTGACTGATCCCTACCCAACACTGCGAATCCCCCTCCCTGACTGATTCCTGCCCAACACTGCAATCACCCATCCCTGACTGATCCCTGCCCAACACTGCAATCCCCCCCTCCCTGACTGATCCCTACCCAACACTGCAATCTCCCCTCCCTGACTGATCGCTGCCCAACACTGCAATCCCCCCCCGACTGATCCCTGCCCAACACTGCAATCACCCCTCCCTGACTGATCCCTACCCAACACTGCGAATCACCCCTCCCTGACTGATCCCTGCCCAACACTGCAATCACCCCTCCCTAACTGATCCCTACCCAACACTGCAATCACCCCTCCCTGACTGATCCCTACCCAACACTGCAATCCCCTCCCTCACTGATCCCAACCCAACACTGCAATCCCCCCCTCCCTGACTGATCCCTGCCCAACACTGCAATCCCCCCCTGACTGATCCCTGCCCAACACTGCAATCCCCCCCGACTGATCCCTCCCCAACACTGCAATCACCCCTCTCTGACTGATCCCTGCCCAACACTGCAATCACCCCTCCCTGACTGATCCCTACCCAACGCTGCAATCCCCCCCCTCCCTGACTGATCCCTACCCAACACTGCAATCACCCCTCCCTGACTGATCCCTACCCAACACTGCGAATCCCCCCTCCCTGACTGATCCCTACCCAACACTGCAATCCCCCCTCCCTGACTGATCCCTACCCAACACTGCAATCACCCCTCCCTGACTGATCCCTGCCCAACACTGCAATCACCCATCCCTGACTGATCCCTACCCAACACTGCAATCACCCGTCCGTGTCTGATCCCTACCCAACACTGCAATCCCCCCCCTCTGACTGATCCCTACCCAACACTGCAATCCCCCCCTCCCTGACTGATCCCTACCCAACATTGTAATTCCCCCTCCCTGACTGATCCCTACCCAACACTGCATCCCCCCCTCTCTGACTGATCCCTACCCAACACTGCAATCCCATCCTCCCTGACTGATCCTTACCCAACACTGCAATCCCACCCTCCCTGACTGATCCCTACCCAACACTGCAATCCCCCCCCTCTGACTGATCCCTACCCAACACTGCAATCCCATCCTCCCTGACTGATCCTTACCCAACACTGCAATCCCACCCTCCCTGACTGATCCCTACCCAACATTGTAATTCCCACTCCCTGACTGATCCCTACCCAACACTGCAATCCCCCCCTCTCTGACTGATCCCTACCCAAGACTGCAATTCCCCCTCCCTGACTGATCCCTACCCAACACTGCAATCCCACCCTCCCTGACTGATCCCTACCCAACACTGCAATCCCACCCTCCCTGACTGATCCCTACCCAACATTGTAATTCCCCTCTCTGACTGATCCCTACCCACACTGCAATTCCCCCTCCCTGACTGATCCCTACCCAACACTGCAATCCCACCCTCCTTGACTGATCCCTACCCAACACTGCAATCTCCCCTCCCTGACTGATCCCTACCCAACACTGCAATTCCCCCTCCCTGACTGATCCCTACCCAACACTGCAATCTCCCCCTCTCTGACTGATCCCTACCCAACACTGCAATCACTCCTCCCTGACTGATCCCTACCCACCTTGTAATCTCCCCTCCCTGGCTGATGTCTGCCTCAGCACTACGTTACCCCCCTTACCCCCTCTCTCCCCTCCCAAAGTTCTGTCCTCGTCCCCTGTGTTTTTCTCTCTCTGATCCCCCTTCACCTTTCTCTCCTAATCTCTGCTCTCTCTCTCTATCTCCCTGTCCCCTTTCCCATTCTTTCTCTGTTCTATCTCTCTCCTTTCCCTCTTCTTGTTGAGCCCACTATTTACCTCCTGAGTTGGATGACCCTGTCTTGGTCTTGTGTATCTAACTAGCATAGTAACCATTAAGGTGGCTTTTCAGTCTTCGGCTGCAGTAGTTGGTCTGTTGTTAGTGTCAGTCGGTGAAGTCCTTCCCAAAATTCCAGAGGAGGGCCGTACCCAGGTTAGGAAGTCACCGATACAACCACCAACACAAGTAAAAAAAAGGCTCAGAAATAACTGAGAGGGAATTGGGAGAATGTGGCCACAGGGAGTGATTCTGATTGCCTGAAAGAGTGATGGAAGAAACTGACAATATTCTGCCATCATTCATTTTAAAATTGGAAGTGGATATATATTTAAAACAGGAAATATGTGCGACTGCAGGAAATGAGCAGCAATGGAATGAAATGGTTCATTTAAAGAGCAAGCAGGAAGACAATGGGCCAAATGGCCTCTCACTGTGTGGGAAGATTCAATGAAACACCTGCAACAGAAACAGTCTCTTCATATTAACAGGGCGTCAAGTCCATTTTTAAGATTTAAAACTGACCATGATTTGTTCAGGAGCACCCAGTTATTTTGTTTGTATTGTGACACACGACCGAAGATGGGATTATTTAGTGTGGATTGGAACAGCATTTCCAACAACAGGATGAATTCTCAGTGCTGTCTCTTTCTTGTTCTCTCAATCAGCTGGTGTCAGACCCTGCCCTCTGCCTCCAGCTCCTGGACGTCGTCAGCAATAGGCCGATGTTGTTCTGATATTCACAAAACAGAATGGTGGGGGAGTTATATCCATATATCTGAAAACAAGGCAACTATTTCTGTCAACTGTATTCACTCCTCACAATGTGGTCTCCTCCACATTTTGGAGACCAAACACTGATTGAGTGACTGCTTTGTGGAACACCTCCTTTCTGACTATGGCCTCTTGTCAAGTTTAAATCTCCACTTTGGTCTCACACTAACATTTCTGTCCTTGATCTACTGCACTGTTCCAGTGAGGCTCAACATAAACTTCATCTTTTAATGAGACATTTTCCAGCCTCTGGATGAAAACTGGGTTCTGCATTTTGACAGAAACTTTGTCTCCATTTGTTTCCATTTCTTTGTTTGTTTCTGTCTGATTTCTTTCAGTCAACAGCACACCTACTCCATGCACATCTTTAGTTTTTATAGTGTCATAGAGATGTACAGCATGGAAACAGACCCTTCAGTCCAACCCGTCCATGTCGACCAGATATCCCAACCCAATCTAGTCCCACCTGCCAGCACCCAGCCCAAATCCCTCCAAACCCGTCCTATTCATATACCCATCCAAATGCCTCTTAAATGTTGCAATTGTACCAGCCTCCACCACTTCCTCTGACAGCTCATTCCATACATTTGTGTTTCTTGCCTGGTCCATCATCATTCCCTTTGACCCAGGAAGACTCACTCTTCTGTCATTCAATCTTTCTTGTCTTAACCCTGATCACAGACCTACCTTTTGACCTTTTCACATCCAGCCCTTCCTCAAAACATGTTACATCTCTGACTTTTCCCTGTTCTAATGAAAGGTTACAGACTCAAAACATTATCTCTGTTTCTCCCGACACAGATGCTTCACTGAACTCCCTCAACAGCAAGAATGTCCTTCCTCAGACTAGGAGACCTAAACTGCACACAGTGCTCAAGGTATGGCCTCACCAGGCCCTGTATAACTGCAGCAAGACATCCTTACCCCAGTACTCAAATCCTCTCACTGTGAAGATTAGCATGTCATTAACTTTCCTCATTGCCTGCTGCACCTGCGTGTCACACCTGTCCCACAGTGACATCCAGATCTTGTTGCCCCTCGCCTTTTTCCTAAAGTGCCACCATTCAGATAATAGGCCTATTATTTTTGTGACCAAAGTGGAAAACCTCACATTTATCCACATTATTTTGCCTTTATCGAGTATTTGCCCACTCAGCCAATCCATCCTGCAGCCTCTTAGCATCCTACTCACAACACACACACTGCCACCCAGCTTCGAGTCATCTGCACCTTTGGAGACACTGTCTTCAATGCTTTGTCCAAAGTGTTAATGCATATTGTTAATAGCTATTGTCACTATCTGCCATTCTGAAAAGAACATGTTTATTCCAACTCTCTGCTTCTTGTCTGCCATCCAGTTCTCTAGCCATGTCAACACACTGCCTCCGATATCATGAGCTTTAATTTTCCTGACTAATTCTCGTGTGGAGCCTTTTGCAAAAGCCTTTTGAAAGTCCAGATACACAACATCTACTGATTCACCATTATCTACTCTACTGATCACATCCTCAAAAATTTCCAGCAGATTTATCAAGCACTGTTTCCCTTTAATGAATCCATGCTGACTAGCAGCAATTCCGTCACCATCTTCCAAATGCTCAGTTATTACATCCTTAATGAATTACTCCAGCATTTTCCCCACAACTGATATCAGGCAAACTGGCCTATAATTCCCTGTTTTCTCTCTCTCGCTCATATTCCTACTTACCAGCCTCACATTTTCTAGGTGGAGGATTCCCACTTCTGTTGTTTAAAGAGATGTCTCACTGAATGACACATATCAGAAATCCTCTCAGTGTACTCTGCCTGTCAGTGACCACACTAATAGCTGGATACACTCAGCAGGTAAACAAACAGAATGAATGGTTCAAGCTGATGACTGTTCATCACAACTGATGGAAGCTGGAAATATGGTGAGAATTGCAGAATCTTCAGAATGTCTGTGATGGTGGGGAGCACGGGACAGGAGAGGTCATGATACAAATGGTAATGTCACTTCTGTTATGGACCAGGCCAGACCTCTCAAAACATTTCAGGAAAGTAGCCCAGACCCTAACTTTGTGAGTTGTTTTAAGTAGGCGTAGGTGGATATTCCAGGAGGGATGCAGCTTGTCAAACCACTTAGTTTAGACAAAACAGAATTTATCTGCAATATTACTGAATGAATCACAAATAAAAAAGAACAGTTTTTCAAAGTTTGTGAGAAGATTTGTAGCTCGGGTGCTCGTTGTTGTGATTCTGTTCACCGAGCTGGGAATTTGTGTTGCAGACATTTCGTCCCCTGTCTAGGTGACATTCTCAGTGCTTGGGAGCCTCCTGTGAAGTGCTTCTGTGATCTTTCCTCTGGCATTTGTAGTGGTTTGAATCTGCGGCTTCCGGTTGTCAGTTCCAGCTGTTCGTTGCAGTGGTCGGTATATTGGGTCCAGGTCGATGTGCTTATTGATAGAATCTGTGGATGAGTGCCATGCCTCTAGGAATTCCCTGGCTGTTCTCTGTTTGGCTTGTCCTATAATAGTAGTGTTGTCCCAGTCGAATTCATGTTGCTTGTCATCTGCGTGTGTGGCTACTAAGGATAGCTGGTCGTGTCGTTTCGTGGCTAGTTGGTGTTCATGGATAGCTGTCTTCCTGTTTGACCTATGTAGTGTTTTGTGCAGTCCTTGCATGGGATTTTGTACACTACATTGGTTTTGTACACTACTCGCAGATGACAAGCCAAATGAATTCGACTGGGAGAACAAAAAAGAACAGAATATGGAATAACAACATATCCAAAAACCCAACAGATTATCCCAACTTAATGGTGCTGTTCCAAATTCCTGCAAAAATCCTCAAAAATACCCCTTGGCACAAAAACAGGTAAAATAAAACACAGGGTCTTATAGGGGAAAGAGAGAGAGAGAGAGAGCAGAGGGATTTGGCATGGAATACTTTCTTCCATGTAGCTGTTTCTTGGGCCAGCAGTCTCAAGCCCACTGACTGCTTTCAGTAAACAGCCAAACTGCTAAAACCCAAACCAAATCAAACCAAACTAAAGCTGAGCTGGGAGAACTGGCTCCTCCCCTTTCATTGTACAAGTGTTTGTTTTAACCTTTTCCCTGAAGCAGTATCTGTTCGCTACAATCACATTTGCCCTCAAACCCTTCAAACTTAGACTTTTCAGAATTGATGCTTTGATGACCTCTCTGACAAAAAAAACAAGCCAAGGACAGCATAACTTTGCTAAAGGAGCAGCATTGTCACACTTGCAGATCTGACCAAACAAAGAACCATAATATGTACTCAGACGAGTTTGTGATTATCTGCATACCTGTCCTTGAAGTCAGCAAGAAAGAAAAAGGTCTTTGCTTATTTTTGAACATGCTTCTGTCCCTTTATCCATTTGTGTCTTCCGATGTTGATCACGTCATTGAGAAAGGAGCAGCATTCTGGACACCTTCCTAATTCTATCACTGACTGGTTTGCTCTGTCATTGCATATGGCTCTCCGAGCCACCCATAACCCACTCAGGGTCTGGATTCACACTGAAGTTGAGTCACAAATTAATTAATGAACAACTGGATTTTATTAACACGTTCCATGATCATTGCATGGTTAGTATTGTGAGTAGGTTCATATTCAAGATTTCCACCATGATTGAAAACCATTAGATGAAGCCCAGAATAAGGGGTAGAATATCCAGTCTCTCCAGCACCAGTGCTCAGTAGCAGCTGTGCGTTTCACATTCAAAATGCAATGCTGAAAATCAACCTCGCTCCTTCAACACCACCTTCCAAATCTGTGACCACAATCATCAAGAGGAACAAGGGCAGTAGGTATTTGGGAACCCCACCCTCTGCAAGTTCCTCTCAAAACCACTCAGCATCATGACTTACAGATACATCACTATTCCTTCAGTGTCACTGCGTGTATGCTTTTAACAACCTGTAATGAGTTGTGTGAAAGCTTGTGTTGATTTGTGTGGGAAAGCAAATCTTAGCAGGACTTATACACTTAATGGTAAGGTCCTACGGAGTGTTGCTGAACAACGAGATCTTGGAGTGGAGATTCATATGAATAGGAAGGGTATGGAGGGATATGGGACTAGGTTGGGTTGGGATATCTGGTCGGCATGGATGGGTTGGACCGAAGGGTCTGTTTCCATGCTGTCCATCTCTATGGCTCTATGACTCTATGTGTGCTTTGTCTGTGAAAGGTTTGAAACTGCAGCTTTATATCTGGGTGTGTAGCAAGCCAGTGTCTGGGGGGGGGGGGGGGGGGGGGGAATGTGAAGGGCAAAAAGAGGCAGCCTGGGATAAACTATTTTGCTGCTGTTTCTTCTCCTCATCTCTCTAGGCCCACTTAAACTGGGGACTTTAACTTCCCCAATACTGACTGGAATACTGCAATGGGCAGGGATAGGTATACACCACAAGGTAAGAGGTACAACTGGAGGAAAGGCAACAATAATGTGATTAGGCAAGATTTAGGATGCATAGGATGGGGAAGGATGGATACACTGCAGGGGATGGATACACTTGAAATATGGAGCTTATTCAAGGAGCAGCCTATTCGGCAGGGAGATAGTTGTCGAGAGAGGGAGCTATGGTTTACGAAAGAAGTTGAAGCGCTTGTCAAGAGGAAGAAGAAGGCTTATGTAAGGAATGAGGTTTGAAGGCTCTATTAGGGGGCTTGAGAGATATAAGTTAGCCAGAAAAAATCTAATGAGAGGGCTAAGAAGAGCCAAGAGGGGACATAAGATGTTGGTGAATAGGATCAAGGAAAACCCTGAAACCTTCCACAGGTATATCAGGACTAAAACAATGACTGGAGAAAGATGAAGGCCAATCAAAGATAGTAGTGGAAAGTTATATGTGGAATCTGAGGACATAGAGGAAGCACTTAATGAATGCTTTTAGTCAGTATTCATCTTGCAAAAGGACAATGTTAGTGAGAATACAGAGATACAGGTTACAAGATTGAGGTTGACAAAGAGGAGGTTTCAGCAATTCTGGAAGATCTGAAAATAGATGAGACCCCTGGGCTGAATTGGATTTATCTTAGTATTCTCTGGGAAGCCAGGGAGGAGATTGCAGAGCCTTTGGCTTCAATCTTTAAGTCATCATTGTCGATAGGAGTAGTGCCAGAAGATTGGAGGATAACAAATGTTGTTTCGTCGTTTAAGAAGGGGAGTCGAGGCAACCCTGATAATCATAGGCCAGAAGCCTTACTTTGGTTGTGGGTAAGGTATTGGAAAAGATTCTAAGAATAGGATTTATAATCATCTGGAAAGGAATAATTTGATTAGGGATAGTCAACATGGTTTTGTGAAGGGTAGTTTGTGCCTCACCAATCTTACTGAATTCTTTGAGAAGGTGACAAAACAGGTGGACCTAGTTTAGTACTGTTTGATAAGGTTCCAGTGGTGGACTAATGCATGGGGTGATGGGTGAGGTTGGGTGTGGATTTTAGCAGTTTGGGCAGTTTTTGAAGAAGAGAGAGGGGGTTGGTGGGGATTGGGAATCCATCCTCAGCTCAGTTAAATGGTGTGCCACAAGGATCTGTTTGGGGCCACTGGTGTTTATCATTTTTATAATGATTGGGCTGTGGGTGTAGGTGGATAGGTTAGTAAATTTGCGGATAACACTAAGGTAGGCAGAGTTGTGGATAGTGCCAGAAGATGTTGTGGGTTACAGAGGGACATACATCAGATGCAGAGCTGGGCTGTGAAGTGGCAAATGAAGTTTAATGCAGAAAAGGGTGAAGCAGTTCACTTCAGAAGAAGTAACTGGAATGCAGAGTATGGGCTAATAGTAAAACTCTTGGCAGTGTAAATGAACAGAGAGATCTCGGTGTTCTGGTGTGTAAATCCCTGAAAGTTGCCGCCCAGATTGATGGAGTTATTAGGAAGGCATATGGTATGTTAGTGTTGATTGGTAGGAGGATTGAGTTTCAGAGCCACAAGGTCATGCTTCAGCTGTACACCACACTGGCAAGGCTGCACCTGGAGTATTGCGTGCAGTTCTGGCAGGAGAGGCAGGATGTTGGAGTTTTGGAAAGGGTTCAGAGGAGATTTACTAGGATGTTGCCTGGTATGGAAGGAAGGTCCCAGGAGAAATGGCTGAGGGAACTGAAGGTGTTTTCGTTGGAGAGAAGAAGATTGAGAGATGACTTAATCAAAGATAATCAGAGGATTAGATAGGGTGGACAGTGAGAATGTTTTTCCTTGGATGGTGGAGGCAAACACGAGGGGACAAAGCTTTAAATTGAGACATGATAGATTTAGGACAGATATCAGGGTAGTTTCTTCATTCAGAGAGTAATGGGGCATGGAATGGCCTGCCTGTAACAGTAGTAGACTCACTGACGTTAAGGGCATGTAAATGGGCATTGGACATACATATGGATAATAATAGAATGGGTTTGTTAGATGGGCATTGGATTATTTTCACAGGTCAGCACCACATCGAGTTTCGAAGGGCCTGTACTGTGCTGAAACATTTTTTGTTCTATGTAAATAAAAACACTTGATTATTCCACCCATGGGGGAGGTGTGGTCCAGGTAGAAAGTACTAGGAGTTGATTGGATGAACTGGGATTTGGTGGTGAATGGCTTTGAATGACAACGCAGGGAGTACATTACTCTGGCTCTGGAAGCCAATCTGTCTCTTTCTGTGTGGACTGACCATGTGTCTGTGCATTTCTGTCTCTGTGTCTGAGAGAGAGCGAGTAGTGCTTGAATCTCAAACACATTTTTGATCACTTAAGTCCATCCTGAACACCCTGGAACATGGACTGTCTCTGATGGGAGAGAGGAAATGTGAGGGACTATCGAGAGACCAGCTAGAATGGTCAGTATCGCTTCTTTAATCCTAATCTCTCCTGTCCAACTGCACCTTGTCATTGTCTCTGCGTCTGATGTTTTCCCCTTATCTCTGTCTCTATGACTCTATCTCTCTCTCTCTCTCTCTCTCTTCATTGTTGTCTCACATCCTTTACCAATCTGTGAAGGTATTGTTCCACACTCTCTTTCCATATCTCTTTCGCCTTTCTCACACAGCGTTTCTCTCTGTCTTTATTTCCTCTCCGCTACCTCTAAAGAAGCATGTCTAACATTGTCTCTTAGTCTTTATGACTCACTTCACCCTTAATCTCATTTCTCTCATTTTGCATCTCTTTCTCTCTGTGTTGCACGCTACTCGCCCAAACAAATCTTGCACTGCCCTACAGTTTTGTATTGGCCCCCTCTTGCACAGTCTCAATACTTATTGTCTATTCCCTTCCCAAATACATTACTTCACACTTCTCCAGACTGAGTTCTATTTGTCACTTTTCTGCTCAAATGACCATTTGATTTAGATCATCCTGCGGTCTACAGACTTCTTATTCACTGTTAATGATTAGGCTAATTTTTATGTCTTCGGTAAATTGCATCTCCTACATCCAATTCCATATCAGTGGTGTATATAACAGGGAAAAAAGATATCAATTTGTAATTCAAAGGAAGCTTTTTGGAAACAAGTTTCCAATCATACAAACACACTTCTCCCATTGTCTTTTTTCAATCTCATTCTGGGTATTCCAGGCTTCAATCTTATGTTGCAAACAACCTGTCACTTCACCTTTACTCAGATGATTTGTTAAATTATTGGCCAGCCTGTAACATTGGAACAGAAATCATGGAAAATGTACAACACAGAAAGAGGCCTTGTCACTCACCATTCTGGCAACAGTAAAGCAACAACAATTCTTGCCAAATCCCAGGTCTGAACGAGTGATCTTTAGATTTTCCCAGTCAAATGTTCACCAGCTAAGCTGTTTCCGCCAATCACACTCAACAGCCTTCCCAAAATTCATTTGCTCCACATCAAAATCAGATCACTGTGATCAGACTAGTTCTGCAAAAAAAGTCAGTCATGTTCATCAGTTCACTTGGCCTTAACAAATGCATATTGAAGGTCCTGGATTAATCTCTCCACTGTCAGAGGTCTTCCTGCCAAAGTTAAACTTAGGGACCGTTCAGTTACCGGAACTTCCTGATGCCTCCAATGCATGTAAATATACTTTTGTACAAATAAATGTGCCTTTGGTTTGTTTGTTGGATAGACTCAAACTCCCAATGCTTGTTTGTTTCCTCATATGCTCCTATACAGAACCAGACTGCTTTTGTGGCTATGTATATATGCAGATTTCTTTAATGAATGAAGTACGTTTATGAAATTTAAAAAGGCACCCACTGTAAATGGTCATTTATAATGTCTTTCAGAGTTATTTTCCACTCATTTTCCTGCCCTTGGAAATGAAATAGCACCTGGTCCCCAACCTTGTTATTTCTCCCTCACACTGTCCAACACAAGGGGAATAATTATTGTCTGTAGTCTCCATCTCTCTGATCCTGGAACTTCACTGTTCTGCAGGTTACTGACCGCTACTGGCCGCAAGCGGGAACTGCAACCAAACTGCAGAAATGCTCAGAAGCTGTCAGGGGTAATGAGGCAGCTCATGTGAACAAACAGGTTCTGTTTGTGCTCTCCACACTCAGACTGGTACACTTTTCAATTTACAAACAAAACAATCTATTATATATAATGAAGAATGGTGTTTGGATATTTGCGAACTTGCCCTGTTCTATGTTACTCAAGATTGTGCAATATTTGCACAACAGAAAACTCTGAACATTAGTTTGGATGGTATGTAAGTATTAATTTTAATACAAATGAGAAACTCAGGTGTTTTGGCTATTTCAAAGCTCCAGATTGAGTAGCCATATGTTAAGCTTTTATAAATCTGATATTTTAATCTTCCCTCAGCCTGTCTCCACAGCAGCTTTTAGAGTCATAGACTCAAACATCAGAGAATCTGACCCTTTGGCCCAACTTATCCATTTCGAACAGATAACTTAAACTGATCTATTGCAATCCCATTTGCAAGCACTTGGCCCCTAACCCTCTAACTCCTTCCTGTTCATGTTCCCATGCAGAATCCTCTGAAATGTTGTAACTGAATTGGAAATACTCATCTATTTATTTCAGTTTCCCAGTGTGAGCAGTATCTCGCTGTTAGAACAACAAAACAGCCCCTATACAGGAATCAATAGTTTAATAAAAAATGGGAAGCAGCACAGGAAAAATATTCAGAGAATCAGAACAATTCTGACCCAGCCCCACGTGATAGATCGTGGAAAACCATCATTGCCAACACCAAGCAACAATCCAGTTGGGAGATAATGGGAGGCTTGATTTGTTCCTCATATAACGAAACTGCATGTATTTTCAGAGCAGAGTTGACAGTCGATCGAATCCATTAAATAGTGATTGGATAGTGTGAGTCGTTTTTGCACTCAGTTTTAATCCAACCTGGAACTGTCCCATGGAGCTCATGAGTTTAGCTTTATTGACCAACCTGCTATATTGGTGCAGAATATGACAGTATGTTTAAAGAACAGCAGGAAAACGTTGAATCCATCATGTCTGCACCTGCTGACGAGGTACAATCCTGGGATTATTCACGGGAAACTTGTAATCTTGGATCTAACAGGGTCTTACATGAAATATTTTAGCCCATCAGTTCATAAGCTTTCATAAAAACAAATTAACATATCTCAGTGAGTTATAAGATTTGTCGACATCAACCATCAAAGCTTTACCCTCTCTCATCTTTATTGCGTTCCATGCTTATGCGAAATATACCTGAAGTAATGTCACCCGCTCAAAGATAGTCCCTCTCTGGCAATTCATTCACGAGACCATCTTCACTTCAGAAGATTAAATCGAGAATTGCTCTCCCTCTCACTGTGTGCAAAAGACATTAATGAAATATAATACAAGGATTTTGCGCTCTGAGTGCCTTGCACACTGTTTCTCTCCCAAATTGATATTTGAGAGATAAAATCCCCAACTTTCCTGCTCTATTGTTTAACATTTAGAAACGTCTGACATACTGCGACTCGGTTTTCCTCAGAGGATTTGGTTATCGACAATAAACCACAAGCAGTGTGGCTACCACCTTTTTTAAAGTTCTCAGCTGAACCCTTATTGTCTCTTTTGTTGATCCATTGAGTATATCAGTGAGGGCCCTGTTAGCCAGAGTGGAGGAGGGGAATCCTCAGTTAAGGATAAAGAAGCTCATGTTGGATACATGGGGGTGGAAGGTGACACCCAGAACAGCTAAAGATGAAATAACAGGGAGAATGGAGTGGAATCTTTACAGGAATCAGGCTGTGAGGAAGTGTATTCCAGGTAACTGTGGGAGTCGGTGGGTTTGTAATGGATATTGGTGTTCAATCTTTCTCCAGAAATGGAAACACAGAGGCCAAGGAAAGATCAGGTGGCAATGAGAGAAGGATAGAATATAGAAATTAATGTGTTTTTTAAAATTCTGGCAAGAGCAGGAATAGCACCAATGGGTACAGCCCCAAATAAAACTTGAGCAAGGAATATCCATAAAATCCAAAAAGACACAGATACAACTGGGACCCGTGCAGTTGACAGAACCACATCTTTGACATGGAGAAGTCGCAGAATCATAGATGCTGACAGCATGGAGAAAGGCCCTTTGTGCCAAACTGGTCCATGTCATCCAAAATATTCATCTGCACTAACACCATTTCCTAGCAAGTGGCCCATGTCTTTCTATACCTTTCCTTTCATGTATTTGTCCGATTGCCTTTTAAGTGTTGTTCAGGTACCTGCCTGAACAACTCCTGCTGGCAGCTCATTGTGTATCAACCTCTGTCTAAAAAAAGTTGCCCCTCAGGTCCCCTTTTATGCTTTCACCTCCAGTCCTCAATTCCCCAACTCTGAGAAAAAGACTGAGTGCTTTTTCCCCATACATACATCTCATGATCTTGTACACTCTTTTACACTCCGACAAGAAATCCCGCTCTGTCTCCAATGCTCGATAGAAAAAAGTCTCAGTTTGTCCAACATCCCCAAAAGTATCATCCAGGGCCCCCGTAATTTCTTCTCTAGCCTCTTGCAGTGATCTTGGATATATCTGGTCAGAACCAGGAAATTTATCCACCTTCATACATTCTAATATACCCAGCACCTTCTCTACTGTGATTATGGACTGAGCCCAAGATATGGCCACTCCACTGACTTTCTCAAGTTCTCAATCTTCATGTCTCTCCTCAGAGTAAACACAGAGGAGAAATATCCATTGAGGACGTTGCCCATCTACTGCGGTTTTACACATACATGTCCACTTTCATCCTTGAGGAGCTCTATTTCCTTTCTAGTTATTCTTTTTCCTTTAATATACTAAAGGAGCCTATTTTGAATCACCCTAATCTTCTCAGCCCTCATTTCACCCGTCTGATTTCCTTCTGCAGTAAACTCCTGTATCCTTTGTAATAACCCCAGCTGCCTGTAAGTGACCCACACCTCTTTCTTGGTGCTGGTCAAAGCCTGAATATCTCTTGTTACCCATGGCTCCCTATTCCTACTAATCTTGCCCTTTCCCTCTCACAGGAACATATAGATCCTGAACTCTCACTATCAAGGCCTCCCACTTGCTGGAGGTCCCTTTGCCTGCAAGCAAACTACTCCAATCAACCCCTGCAAGCTCTTGTCTAATTCCATCTAAATTCACCTTGTCCCAATTTAGAACTTGAACCTGTGGACCAATTTTGTCCCACTCCAAAACTGTTTTAAAATTAATAGAGCTACAACCACTGTTCCCAAAAACGCTCTCTGACTGTCACCACCATCACCTGTCATGCCCTATTTCTCAAGAATAGGTCGAGTTTTGCCCCAAACTGAGCAGGACCCTTTCTGTACTGCTTGAGAAAACTTTCCTAATCACACTTAGAGTCATAGTGTGGTAGGGATGTACAGTACAGAAACAGATCCTTTATTCCAACCCATCCATGCCGACCAGACATCCGAACCTAATCTAGTCCCATTTTCTTTTAGATTAGATTCCCTACAGTGTGGAAACAGGCCCATTGGCCCAATAAGTCCACACCGAACCTCCAAAGTGTAATCCACCCCCCTCTGACTAACACTCCTAACACTATGGACAATGTAGCATGGCCAATTCACCTAACCTGCACATGTTTGGATCGTGGGAGGAAACTGGAGCACCCAGAGAAAACCCACGCGGACACAGGGAGAATGTGCAAACTCCACACAAACAGTTGCCTGAGGCTAAAACCGAACCTGGGACCCTAGTGCTGTGAGGCAGCAGTGTTAACCACTGAGCTACCGAGCTGCCCAATAACGTATGGAATTCAAGTTCCACCATCTTCTGTGGCAGGATTTGAACCCACTCCCCCAGAACATTAGCTGAGTTTCTGAATTAATAGCTGAGCAAAAGTACAATTAAGTCATCTCCTTTGTCAGCACTTGCCCCATATCCCTTGAAACCCTTAATATACCCATCCAGCTACCTTTTAAATGCTGTAATTGTACCAGCTTCCACTACTTCCTCTGGCAGCAGTCCATACATGCGCCACCTTCGGCATTAAAAAAAGTCCCTCTTACATCTTTCCCCTCTCACCCTAAACCTATGCCCTCTATTTCTGGACTCCCTCTACCCCAGGGAAAAGACTTTGTCTATTTATTCTATCCATGCCCCTCATCATTTTATAAACATCTATAAGATCACCTGTCAGCCTCCGATGCACTAGGGAAAACAGCCCCAGCCTATTCAGCCTCTCCCTATAGCTCAAATCCTTCCACCCAGGCAACATCCTTGTTAATATTTTCTGAATCCATTCAAGTATCATAGCATCCTTCTGAAAGAAAGGAGGCCTATACTGTACACAATATTCCAAAAGACACAAACCAATGTCCTGTACAGCCTCAGCATGATCCCCCAACTCCTATAGTCAATGCTCTGACAGTAAAGGAAAGCATACCAAATGCTTTCCTCACTATCTTTTCTACCTGTGACTCCACTTTCAAGGAGCTATGAACCTGCACTCCAAGGTCAGCAACACTCCTCAGTATCTTAACATTAAAGGTGTAAGTTCTGCTCTAATTTGAAGCACCTCACGTTTACCTAAATTCATCTCCATCTGCCACTCCTCAGCCTATTGACCCATCTGATCAAGATCCCGTTGTGCGCTGAGGTAACCTGCTTCATTGTCCAGTGCATCTCCAATTTTGATGTAATCTTCAAACTTACTAACTATACTTCTTATGTTCACATACAAATCATAAATCCATAAACGATGAAAAGCAGTGGACCCAGCACCGATCCTTGTGGCACACCACTGATCACAGGCTTCCAGTCAGAAAGGTAACCCTCCACCACCACCCTTTGAGCCAGTTCTGTATGTGATCTAACCTTGCTAATCAGTCTCCCACGGGGAACCTTGTCGAACGCCTTACTGAAGTCAACATAGATTATGACCACTGCTTTGCACTCATCAATCCTCTTTGGTTCTTCTTCAAAAAGCTCAATCAAGTTCATGAGACATGATTTTCACGCACAAAGCCATGTTGACTATCTCTAATCAGTCCTTGCCTTTCCAAATACATGTAAATCCTGTCCCTCAGGACTCACTCTAACTTGCCCACCACTGATGTCAGGCTCACCAGTCTATTGTTCCCTCACTTTTCCTTGCCACCTTTCTTCAATCGTGGCACCCCATTAGCCAACTTCTAGTCATCCAGCACCTCACCTGTGACTATTGATGACACAATGATTTCCTGTAGAGGCCCAGCAATCACTTCCCTAGCTTCTCACAGAGTTCTAGGTTACACATGATCAGGTCCTGGGAATTTATCTACCTTTATGCATTTTAAGACATCCAGTACCTCTTCCTCTATAATAGGGCCATTTTTCAAGATGTCACCGTCTACTTTCCCCACATTCTATATCTTCTATGTCTTTCTCCACAGGAAACACTAATGCAAAATATTCATTTAGTATATACTCCATCTTCTGTGGTTCACACTTAGACTGACTTGCTGATCTTTGGGGGATCACTCTTTTGTCTTCAATCTATGTATAGAATTCTTTGGGTTCTCCTTAACTTTAAAGCTGTCTCATTTCTCCAATTTACCCTCCTGATTACTCTCTTAAGTAGAATCCAACTGCCTTTATACTCTTCTGGGATTCACTAGATCTCTCCTGTCTATACATGGGATATGCTTCCTTCTTTTTCTTAACAAAAACCTCAATTTCTCTCATGATTCAGCATTCCATACACCTATCATCCTTTCACCCTAACAGGAATACACTTTCTCTGGATTCTCGTTATCTCATTTTTGAAGGTTTCCCATTTACCAGCCATCCCTTTACCTGTGAACATCTGCCCCAATCAGCTTTTGAAAGTTCTTTCTTATAACTGTCAAAATTGGCCTTCCTCCAATTTAGAACTTCAACTTTTTAATCCATTCTAATCTTTTCATCACTATTTTAAAACTAATAGAATTATGGTCGCTGGCCCCACAGTGCTGTCCCATAGATATCTCAGTCACCTGCCCTGCCTTATTTCCCAAGACTAGGTCAGATTTTGATGTAGGTACATCTACATACTGAATCAGAAATTTTTCTTGTACATACCGAACAAATTCCTCTCCATCTAAACCCTCAACACCCTGGCAGTCCTAGTCTAGGTTTGGTAAATTAAAATCCCCTACTATAACCACTTACAGATAACTGAGATCTCCTCACAATTTTTTTTTCTCCATTTCCCACTGACTATTGGGAAGTCTACAAGACAATCGCAATAAGTTTACTATCCCTTTCATATTTCTCAGTTCCATCCAAATAACTTCTGTGAATGTATTCCCAGGAATATCCACCCAAAGGACAGCAGTCATTCTATTACTTAACAAAAACACTCCTCCCGCTCCTCTCTTGCCCCCTTTTCTATCCTTCTGATAGCATTTGTATCCTGGAACATTAAGCTGCCAGTCCCGTCCATCCCTGAGTCATGTCTCTGTAATTACTATGATATCCCAATCCCATATTCCTAACCATGCCCTGAGTTCATCTGCCTTCCCTGTTAGGCCTCGTACATTGAAGTAAATGCAGTGTAATCGGTCAGTCTTACCTCACTCTCTGCTTTGTTCCTGCCTGCCCTGACTGTTTGACTCGCTCCTTTTCCCAACTGTACAAGTCGCAGATTGATCTCTTTCCTTCCATTTCACTGGGTTCCACCTCCCACCTTACTAGTTTAAATCCTTTTGAGCAGCTCTAGCAAATCTCCCTGCCAGTACATTCAGCCCCTTCCAGTTCAGGTGCAATCCATCCTTCATGTACATGTCACTTCTACCGCAGAAGAGATTCCAGTGATCCAAAAGTGTGAATCCTTCTCCCATACACCAGCTCCTCAGCCATTTGCTGTATCCTTCTATTCCTCCCTCACTAGTTCATTGCACCAGAATTAATCCAGATATTACTGACCTGAAGGGTCCATCACCCCCTACACTTTCCAAAGCAGCATAGTTGTTTGAGATGGGGATAGCCACAGGAGACTCCTGCACTACCTGCCTCCCTCCTGGAGTTAACCCAAGTACCTGACTTTTCTCCCTGCCTATAACTGCCATCCATCACACTCCCTAGTTCCTGGAAATGCCTCATTGTCTCTAACTGCTGCTTCCACCAATCCATGCGATATGCTCGGATTCACAACCAAAGACACTTCCTGCAAACATAATCATCAGTAACATGGAAACTCTCCCTAAACTCCCACATCTGACAGGAAGAGCATATCATTCTGCTAATATCTTCCAGCAGTTTCCCTGTGACATGTTAAACTAACTGGCCTGTGCTTCCTGCTTTCTGTCTCCCCTTCTTAATATAGGGCTTCCAGCCACTATCTTCCCTTGCACTGGGGCTAAACCATGAATCACCAGGAACAGCAACAGTTTCAAGAATCAGATATTAAAGCACTTTCACTAGCTAAGTCGCAGTATCCCCATTCTCCACCAGAGTGAATGATTTCTTTCGGAGATTAAACATCCTGACTGGTGTATGGCCAAAGCATTGGAAGTGAGACTATATTTTTGCAGGTGGTAGAGGAGAATAGTGACTTTGTACAGTTTTCACCCTCCTCATGTAATCCTATACTTGAGTACACATAATAATAAAATCTAATTTTAGTTCTCATTCTGCAATCAAACCTCCAAGGAGTCAATTTGGTTAACTAAAAAGTTACACAATTTATAGTCATTTAGCAAATAATCTGGTAAGGTTAATTTTATATACGTTAAATTGAAAGAAAGAGTTGGCAATGACATTAGATAATTCATTAAGACAATAATTCCACCTGGAAAGTGAGGGGTTCAAGTGCTGGCAGTGAGCCAATCCCCACAATTTGCTGAATTCCCTTACAGCAATGGTCATGAAATTGAATTTTCTGGCAGCATAATCATGGTTGTCAAAATGTTTTGTTCATCAATTAACTGAGGGGACTTGATTTTGATGGTTGTGTCAGAATTCACAGTCCGTGAGAACATGGTGGTAGATACTTTCTTATGCCGCTGCAGTCCTGATGATGTGGGAGCAATTAGTCAGTGGTGTGATGGGAATGGGGGGAGAGGGATTTTCCAGGATTGTGACAGAGGGACACTGAAGGAATCAGCGTAGTTCCAAAGGGCTGTTCTCTTGACCTAAAGATCACCTCACCTCTCTACATCTCACACCAGCCATCCAGCCAACTGTGCTAACTGACTCCTTGCAGCAGTGGTGGTTGGATGGCTGGTTCATGATGCAGAGTGACAACAACTGCACAGGTTCAGCCCACACACTGGCTGAGATCACAATGAAGGTCCCAACTGCTCATCCTCACCCCTCCCCTGAGGCATGGTGACCCTCAGTTTAAACTCACAACTACCTGTGCCTCACTAATGTGAGAGCAGCGCTATGGTCCACTGGGACTATGGTGACTTTGCTGAAGGAATATATATTCAAGTCAGAATGGTGAGTGGCTTGGAAATGAACATGCAGGTAGAGGTGTTCTCATACTCTACTGCCATTGTGTTTCGGATGGTAGTAGTGGTTAATGTCAATGATCTTGTTCAAGGTGCAGTGCATATTGTCAATGATACACAGTGGTGCTACTGAACATCAGTGGTAAATGGACCTGAATGTTTGTAGGTATGGTGACAATCAAACTGTCTTATTGTTGTAAAAGAGAGAATGCTGGAGAAACTCTGCAGGCCTGGTGCAACTTCAAAGAAAGTTTTTCTCCTTAGTTGAAGGGGCCAATAACAGGGTAGTATAATGTTAAGCTGAAAAGCAGGAGGTTTCAAAGGGATATGAGGGAAAATATTCTCACCTCGAGGATGGTAGGAGCCTGCAATGTACTGGCCAGGAGGGAAGTTAAGACGGGAACCCTCACAACCTATAAAAGGTACTTGGATGAGCACTCTTAATGTCATAATGCTATGGGCCAAGTGCTGGAAACTCGGACTGATGTAGATTTAGTGTCGTTTTGGTGGGATAAATACTATGGGCCAAAGGGCCTCTTCTGTACGATGTGATTCTGTCATTCTCAGATTCTGAAGTCAATGGTCTGAATTAAATTCTGTTTATTTTTGTATTTGTTTTGCAAAATATATTGCTTGGTATAAGTTCCAGCTGTTGTTGACATCAGTATTAGCTTCAGGTTCTATATGAAAGTGTTCATTCACAGATAGAATTTTCCAAAATGAGTCGTATAGCTGAATTAACACGGAAAGCTGTGGGATAACAGTGTGCAGTCGAACAGCTGTCAAGAAGATCTACACAATGAGGTATTGAATGTCTGAATAGCCTCAGCAAAATGAAGGTTGACACTGAAAGGAATGTCAAAAGGTATTTAAATATGGAGGGATGGATAGAGAGTGAAATAATGTCAGTATTATTGCTTGGAGACAAATTGTAACTAACGTTTGAGACTATTAGGATCAGATTAATCCAGTCTTTGGGGCATTTAGATCTGTAAACCTCAGTAATATAAATAAATCTGTTGTCATAATCTGTTTGTTCAAAATAATATAAAGATTTGAAGTTTCCCAGTGAAGATGCCGCACAATATAAAATACTATCTCTGGAACTGTGCCAGCTCTAATTCCAAAAGACTTCTCCAATTCTGACAGATTGCCAGCAGCAGGAATGGAGAGGTTGTTTAACAAACAATAAAGGCAAGTAGTTGCTAAAGTATACTACACCATCCTTGCTATTGTTGGTGTTCCTGGTAGGTCTTGTAACAACTTAGGTTGCACAAATCTCTCAATTTAATCATATTTATTTCCGCTCTATGACTGATAATTACTTTATTTCCATTTAGCTAGGCACATCCTGATGTCAGACGTTAGTGTCCTCACTGACTGAGTTTAAAGTGAACAGTTCGTCAGTTCGGATGCTCCTCAGCAATGTGCAGCATTGGGTGTTTCCCTATACTGTGCAGAATGGGTTTATACTGAGGCCACGTTGATGGGGTTTGACTGAGCACCGGCCCTGGCTGGTCTAGAAAGGGTTTCGGAAGACCACCCTCTCTCTGTGGTAGTTCACAACCTGCTATCGGTCAGATGGGTTTTGTAACAGCCCACCTCGCAGTGAGACCTGGTGTTTCCCATTCCTTGATGGAAAGGGATTGGGTTGGTGGGTCTTGTTCAGGCAGCTCGCTCCAAATGGGAGCCCAGAGACAACAGGGCAATGGGTGGGTTCAGCAGGTCATTAGGAGGGATAAGTGAATTTCAGAATGGATGAATTTGACCATCTTGTGTATTTTCAGCAGTCAGTGGATATGTGGGACCATGATATTTGTGAGAAAAGATCGCCGGGAGGGGTGTTAAATACAGGGTTCCATGATGATGTGCATTGTTGAATTATTTGATTGTCAAAAAGATGTGTGAATTGTGCCATTTGTAAAATGATGCACTGTGCTGTGATATGCAGTTTAATAGGAAAAATGCTGAGATTTGGAGTGTTTTGGCACAGGTCTCTCACCGAGGATCAAACAACTTTGTCAAACAGGACATCTCCCACATTGCTGTTTGGTGCTGTTATCATTTGATGTTCCCTGAACAATAATAGTCTATGTGAAGGTAATCCCATATGCATTAGTTTGGGGGGGGTTTATTTAGCCTTTGGCTATTGATTTAGATATGCATTTATTTTATTATTATTGTTATTTGTTGTTTTGGTGGCACTGACATTTTGGAGATGAATGTCCTGGATATATGTTTAGGTCGATTCACTGTGAGGCCATGGTGCTACACCATGAAGTGCAGTATGCCATCAACTTTGTGAAATCTCTGTTATTGCACCTGGTCCAGAGGACTCAGAACAGTGGAGACTGTGTGGTACAACAGGACTTTTATCTGGTGACAGGCAAATTGGTCTAGGGTGACTAACATGCGATTTAGGATATTTGATATTGCTGTGCTGCCACGAGACTCCAATCAGATCAAGAACACCTGGCCATACAGAGTGCTAGGCAGCCCTAGTGCTGAGTCCTCCACCTGGCTTGATATTTAGCAATAAGGGACTCAGTGAGTTGGAAACTGAATCTGGGTCACCAGTTGATTAATAATCCATTAGCAGCACACGGCTAAACAAATATGAATCATCTACCGACCCTTAGATAGAAGGATGCTCTTTGTCTCGTGGTGTGGGGCATCAGTGCACTAATTGTAACACAGGATGTCTGTCCAAACAGTGATTGTGGTTTACAGGTGAGGTGGATATTGAAGGTTACATTATGGTACGGGCTGTTTTGCGGCTATTGAGGGAGGGAAAGTATATTGATGGTGGGAGTAATGTCATTTTGAAGAGATTTGTTGTTACCAGCTTGCGCTTGGATGTTTATAAATGCTTGCAGTAATGATCACACTGAGCTAAACATTCCTCAGCTATCCATTAATTCCCTGAAAAATCTTGATGTAAAATTTGGCCCTTGATCCAATTGCATCTCTGTGAGTAGTCCATATTTAGTAAAATAATTGAGTAACACTTCCACAATTCTTTTAGTTATGATATTGCATAATAGACTGGCCTCTGGAAATCTAGGGGACACATCCAATATGGTAAACAAATACTAATTCCCACATTTTGTTTTTGGTAGGGATCCTACACAATCAATTAAGACCCTTATGAAAGGTTTCTCAAATGCATGAATGTGTATTAAAAATGCTTGTTTTATCACTGCCTGAGGTTTTCCAATAACCTGACACATATGATATGTCTGTCAAAACTCAACTACATCCTTGTGTAGTCCAGGTCAGTAAAAATGTTTTTGTATTTTGGCTTGAGTTTTCCTTACTCCCAAATGACCTCCTCTTGGTAATTCCCTCAACACCTTTCTATAACCCACCGTAATACAACTTGGTGAAATTCTGTCCATTTCTCATCCATCTGAATATACCATGGTTTCCACTTTCTCATCAAGACATCATTTTTAAGAGAGTAACATTTGGGCATATACTCAGATTCTTCTGCTCTGTACACTTTTTAAAACAAATACCTCAGTTTTTCATCTTTCTGTCTAACTCAGTTAATTTCTCTGAACTAAAAAAATCCACTTTGATCTCCATCTGCTCTTGTTTTTTTTCAAAACAATCTGATAATTCTCCCACGGGGATTTCCTGCTGCGATACTAACTGCTGTGTACATACAACCACAAGCAAAGGTTGAGGAAGCTCTGCATGTGCTGTACTCCCCCATTAACACCCTAGAGACGGAACAGCCCAAGGCCTTGTTATTGTAACTGGTGACTTCAGTCAAGCCAATTTAAGGAAGGTGTTGCCCAAGTACCACCAGAACATTACCTGTCCCACCAGGGCCTGAACATTTTAAACCATTTCAGGAACTCCGACCACAATGCAGTGTTTCATCTTCCAGCCGACAGGCAAAAGCTCAAACAGAAGACCCCTTCACGGATACAGGTCCAGTGCTGGTCGGAGGAGGCAGAGGATCAACTCTGGTGGTGTCTGGAATCGGCTGATTGAGCCATGTTCAAACAGCCGCAGGTACCTTGGATGACTACGCCACCACCGTCACAGACTTTATCAGCAAGTGTGTGGGGGACTGTATACTGAGGAAGTCAATCTGGGTGTTCGCCAACAGGAAACCCCGGATGAATCAGGACATACGGAACCTGCTAAAAACCAGGCATGAGGCCTTCAGATCAGGAGACCCACTCAAATATAAGGAATCCAAGTATGACCTTCATACAGCCATTAAGACGGTCAAGGACCAATAGCGATCCAATCTAGAGACCCAGACAGACACCTGGCAATTATGGCAAGGATGGAATGACATTATAGGTTCTAAAAAGAGATGGTGCAAGATAGCAGACAATGACATGTCCCTCCCTGATCATCTAAACGCCTTCTATGCTCGCTTTGAGCAGAATTTCAGCAGAGAGGTAACACCTATTCTGACAAGTCATGATGAACCAATCCCAGTAGTCACTGCATCGGAGGTCAGATCAGTTTTCCTTCGTGTGAATCCAAGGAAAGCAATGGTACCAGACAGGGTACCAGGCCATGCACTCAGAACATGTGCAGATCAATTGATAGGGGTCTTCTTGGACGTCTTCAATCTCTCCCTGCACCAGGCCACTGTCCCTGCCTGTTTAAGAGAGCCAACATCATCCCTCTGCCTAAGAAGGCTCGTGCAGCATGTCTCAATGACTACCACCCAGTAGCCCTAACGTCAGTGGTCAGGAGGTGCTTTGAAAGTCTGGTCATGGCATTAGTCAACTCCAGCCTCCCCACTACTCTTCACCCACTCCAATTTGCCTGTTGGACCAACAGATCCACATCAGATGCCATATCACTTGCCCTTCACTCCTCCCCAGAACATCTTGACACCAAGGACAGCTAATGTAAGAATCTTACCCATTGACTGCAGTTCAGTCTTCAACACTATTATCTCCTCAAGACTATTACTAAACTTTAGTGATCTCGGACTAAGCCCCACTCTCTGCAACTGGATCCTTGGTTTCCTGACCCACAGGTCACTATCAGTGAAGGTTGGAGACAATATTTCATCCTTGCTAACACTCAACACTGGAGCCCACCAGCAGTGCATACTCAGCCCCCTACTGTAATCATTGTATACCTACAACTGTGCCGCCAAATACCAGACTAATGCCATTTACAAGTTCACTGATGACACCACCATCGGTCAAATCTCAGATGGTGATGAAACAGATTACAGATGGGAGGTCGAAGACCTGGAAAATGGTGTACTGAGAACAACCGAGCTCTCAATGGTGGCAAAACCAAGGAGCTCATTATTGACTTTCGGCGGGATGTTACTCATGTCCCCCGACACATTAACAGCACAGAGGTGGAATGAGTGGACAATGTCAATCTCGTGGGAATGGTCAACCACAACAAACTAGCTTGGACTCTTCATGTATGGACGCACTACTTACAAAGGCCCAACAATGTCTCTTCTTCCTCAGGCAGCTGAGAAAATTTGGCATGATGGTAGTCCAAGAACTCCCCACCTATGTTCGGGACACCACCCACACCCTCCACCTCCTCCATGATTTTCGCTTCCCCAGTCCCCAACGTCTTATCTTCACGATGGACATCCAGTCCCCGTACACCTCCATCCCCCATCACGAAGGACTCAAAGCCCTCCGCTTCTTCCTTTCCCGCCGTACCAACCAGTACCCTTCCACTGACACCCTCCTTCGACTGACTGAACCGGTCCTCACCCTGAACAACTTCTCTTTCCCACTTCCTCCAAACCAAAGGTGTAGCCATGGGCCCTAGCTATGCCTGCCTCTTCGTAGGATATGTGGAATAGTCCATCTTCCGCAGCTACACTGGCACCACCCCCCACCTTTTCCTCCGCTACATCGATGAGTGTATTGGCGCTACCTTGTGTTCCCACGAGGAGGTTGAACAGTTCATCCACTTTACCAACACCTTCCACCCCGACCTCAAATTCACCTGGACCATCTCAGACTCCTCCCTCCCCTTCCTAGACCTTTCCATTTCTATCTCGGGCGACCGAATCAACACGGACATTTACTATAAACCGACTGACTCCCACAGCTACCTAGGTTACACCTCCTCCCACCCTGCCCCCTGTAAAAACTCCATCCCATATTCCCAATTCCTTCGTCTCTGCCGCATCTGCTCCCAGGAGGACCAGTTCCAATACCGTACAGCTCAGATGGCCTCCTTCTTCAAAGACCGCAGATTCCCCCCCGACGTTGTTGACGATGCCCTCCATCACATCTCCTCCACTTCCCGCTCCTCTGCCCTTGAGCCCCGCCCCTCCAATCACCACCAGGACAGAACCCCACTGGTCCTCACCTACCACCCCACCAACCTCCATATACATCGTATCATCCGTCGTCATTTCTGCCACCTCCAAACGGACCCCACCACCAGGGATATATTTCCTCCCCTCCCCTATCAGCATTCCAAAAAGACCACTCCCTTCGTGACTCCCTCGTCAGGCCCACAGCCCCCACCATCCCAACCTCCACTCCCGGCACCTTCCCCTGCAACCGCAAGAAATGCAAAACTTGTGCCCACACCTCCCCCATTACGTCCCTCCAAGGCCCAAGGGATCCTTCCATATCCGCCACAAATTCACCTGCACCTCCACACACATCGTTTACTGCATCTTTTGCACCCGATGTGGCCTCCTCTATATTGGGGAGACAGGCCGCCTACTTGTGGAACAATTTAGAGAACACCTCTGGGACACCTGGACCAACCAACCCAACCACCCCGTGGCTCAACACTTCAACTCCCCCTCCCACTCCACCAAGGACATGCAGGTCTTTGGACTCCTCCATCGCCAGACCATAGCAACATGACGGCTGCAGGAAGAGCGCCTCATCTTCCGCCTAGGAACCTTCCAACCACAAGGGATGAACTCAGATTTCTCCAGTTTCCTCATTTCCCCTCCCCCCACCTTGTCTCAGTCAAATCCCTCGAACTCAGCACCACCTTCCTAACCTGCAATCTTCTTCTGACCTCTCCGCCCCCACCCCACTCCGGCCTATCACCCTCACCTTGACCTCCTTCCACCTATCGCATTCCCAACACCCCCCCCAAGTCCCTCCTCCCTACCTTTTATCTTAGCCTGCTTGGCACACTTTCCTCATTCCTGAAGAAGGGGTCATGCCCAAAACGTCGATTCTCCTGCTCCTTGGATGCTGCCTGACCTGTTGCACTTTTCCAGCAACACATTCTCAGCTCTGATCTCCAGCATCTGCAGTCCTCACTTTCTCCTATGATGGTGAATACCCTTGCAAACTTTTATAAGTGCACCATCAAGAGCATTCTGTCTGGATGTATCACTACCTGGTATGGTGACTGTATCATTCAAGGTCGGAGACAGTTACAGAGAGTGGTGTACCCGGCCCAGACGATCACAAAGGCCAACCTCCCATGTATAGAACCCATCTACTAGGCCCGATGTCAAGGAAAGGCCGCCAGCATTCTCAAAGGTCCATCCTACCTGGCAATGTTTTTCTAAAACCTCTACCATCGGGGAGAAGGTGCAAAAACCTGAACACAGGTTTCAAAATAGCCGATTTCGAAACAGCTTCAACCCTGCTGTTATTAGAATACTGAATGGACTCACAAACTCCTAGCATTCGCCTGGACCTGTGTGTTTGTTTTTGCCACTGTTTACCTATTATTTGCTTATCAATGCTATTTCACTATGTGGTCTGCCTGTATTGCTCACAAGTGCAAAGCTTTTCACTGTGTCTCGGTACACGTGATAATAAATTAAATTCAAATTCAACTCAATTCAGTACTTCAACTTCATTTTGCTTATTCTTTGTTTATTCCTGCTTCAAACTGTGGCTATGTGACCCTGTTATCACACTGTCAGGAAACATCTCAGGATACACTTCCTGTAATATCTCTGTTTCTTGATTTTGTATTGGCTTTTCAACCACAATAGGCAGCACACCCACCCATGATCCAGCTACATCGTCAAGGTCAAGCAGTATTCCTGGAGCTGAGAGTTTCTCCAGTATTCCTACCACCAGTTCTTCACTTTTCATCTGACAGTCCAATCTCACTTTACATAATAGAACACTTCTCATCTCACCATGACTTCCACATAGTACCACTATTTCAGGCAATAGTCTTCCTGAATGACATATCTCCTCATCTCTCAATATCAAAGATTGACGTGATCCCGTATCTTTTAAAATTGCAATTTCTTTACCTGCTGCCCCTGACATACCCTCACAAACAGATGATTTAAGAAGATCTGACACTTTCTTCTCAACCAACCCCTGACTGGGCTACACATTCTGGTGCAGCTTTTTAGTTTCCACTGGGTTTTTCTTTACCACTCAAACAAAATTCACTGGCTTCTCCTGTTTTCCTCCATCTGTCTCCCCAGTGCTTTTCCTAAAGCACCAGTACTGCGATTTAATGTGGCAGTGAAAACACCGGAGTCATTAAACTTCTCTTTCCTTTCCATGGGTTTGTTTTTACTCTCTGATAAATTGCCTTTATGATATTCAATGAGATCTGCTTTCCCCTTAACACCTGAGTATTTCTCTTTTTCCCAATCTCTATTCCTCACAGACTGAAATTGATGTTGGAAGCCAAACTCAGATTCATGAGTCAACTTATATTTATTGGCCATTTCAGCTGCTAATCATGCCATTTTAAGTATCTGCTCTTCCACGTGAGTTCTCAATACCTGAAGAAATGAATTTTTGAACTCCTCCAAAATAATCATCGAAGAGTGTCATATTTGATCTATTTTAATTGTCCTTTTAAGTTGACTTTCCTCTTTAATTGCCAACTTTGGAAGTTCAAATTCATTCCCTTTCTGCTCTTCTCTCTCTTTCTTCTGCTAGGGCTTTCCTCTCCTTTTCTTTTTTCCTGGCCTTTAATTGTAATTTGAATTGTTTCATTTTCTTTTCTCATTCTTGTTGTTCTGCCAGGGCTATCCTTTGCTTTCCTTGTGCCTCTAATTCAAGCTGCTTCATTTGCAATTACATTTTAGCCATTTTCAAAGATTCTAAGAGCATGTCCTATAATCTTAAATGCTGTTGTATCACAGACCTATGCATCCTCAATTCCATCTTGCTTGCCAATTTCAATGGCTTCACCTTGCTCACTTTTTGTAAAACTCCCAAAGTCCCTTTGTCCACCCCAGAAAACACACAGTGACTAAAAGAGTCATAATTATACAAAGCACACCCTATTTAAACCAACCCAATTCAACACCCGAAACTAAAGACACAAACAACTACCACTTGCTGCCTTTGAGTGCAACAATCCTAAACCCAACCTGGAATTATAGACTTCAACCTCGACAAGAGCTCCTAATTTACTATGGACCTGACCAGAACTCTTTAAAATATTTCCAGAAGGTCGCCTAGACACTAATCTTTTCTTATTTTAAAGGTAAATTAGATTAGATTCCCGAACAGTGTAGAAACAGGCCCTTTGGCCTAACCAGTCCACACCGACCCTCCAAAGAGTAATCCACCCAGACTCATTTCCCTCTGACTAATGCAGCTAACATTATGGGCAATTTAACATGGGCAATATCACCTGTGCATCTTTGGACTGGAAGGAAACCGGAGCACCTGGAGGAAACCCACGCAGACACGGGGAGAATGTGCAAACTCCACACAGACAGTTGCCCGAGGCTGGAATCAAACCTGGGACCCTAGTGCTATGAAGCAGCAGTGGTAACCACTGAGCCACCATGCCACCCCCAAATGTGAAGTGCCATACTCCAGATGCAATGCAACTGGTCAAACTACTCAATGTGAAGCAAAACACAATTGTATTTTAACAATGGTGTTTAAGTAAAACAAGGAAAGGTGAATTTGGGAAAAAAAACTTAATGATTTGAAATTTTAATGAAATAATTGATACAGTGCCTGTTACGAATTAACTGTTCCAATATAGTATTCCACAAATACCTCTCTTGGCAAAAAAGCAAATTCAAACACAGATTCTCACATGCAGTTCTCTAATCTAGGAGGAAAGAAACATCAAGAGAATATCAGAGAATATCGGAGACAGTCACTGAAACTCTATTTTTGGGGCCACTCTTTTGACAACCCAATGCTTCTGCTTAAAACTAAACTGAAAAACTAAAAAACACAGAAATCCTGATCAGTGAGAGCTAGCCACACCCATGTTTCCATTGTCCCAATTTTACAAATCACCTCAAGGCCTCACAAATTGTTTACTTTCTTAGAAACAGCTCTGTACCTCTCTCTTACAACTGCTCTTCAGAAGTAAATCCTGGTCAAAATAGCCTTGTAAAGTGACAGTATCGTTACAATCATCATTATTCGACATCAGAATTCCAGATTATTATTGAATTAAGTTCCACATCTGCCTTTGTAGACATCGAACCCAGCTGCCCAGGTTCCTGAATTAATAGTCTCGTGATAAGACTGTGAGGCCATTGTCTTCAAATAAGACCATAAAACATAGGAGTGGAAGTAAGGCCATTCAGCCCATCGAGTCCACTCCGCCATTCAATCATGGCTGATGGGCATTTCAACTCCACTTACCAGCATTCTCCCCGTAGCCCTTAATTCCTCGTGACATCAAGAATCTGTCAACCTCTGCCTTGAAGACATTCAGCGTCCTGGCCTCCACTGCACTCTGCGGCAATGAATTCCACAGGCCCACCACTCTCTGGCTGAAGAAATGTCTCCGCATTTCTGTTCTGAATTGACCCCCTCTAATTCTAAGGCTGTGTCCACGGGTCCTAGTCTTCTCACCTAACGGAAACAATTTCCTAGCGTCCACCCTTTCCAAGCCATGTATTATCTTGTAAGTTTCTATTAAGTCTCCCCTTAATCTTCTAAACTCCAATGAATACAATCCCAGGATCCTCAGCCGTTCCTCGTATGTTAGACCAACCATTCCAGGGATCATCTGTGTGAATCTCCGCTGGACACGTTCCAGTGCCAGTATGTCCTTCCTGAGGTGTGGGGACCAAAACTGGACACAGTTCTCCAAATGGGGCCTAACCAGAGCTTTATAAAGTCTCAGTAGCACAACAGTGCTTTTATATTCCAACCCTCTTGAGAGAAATGACAAGTTTTTGTTTTGACCTGTATCTACAGAAGCAATCTCTGATACTAAGCAATGGTACAACGTTTGGGTCTCCTCGTACAAGCTGCGTACAATTCTGGTGGTTTCTTTGGAAAGTGCTGGTTAAACTGTGGAGATTTCTGGCCCCAGTGTGTTCTCCAAATCTCGGAGGAGGCACTCTGTTCACAAGTAGGAGGCCAAGGAGAGGAGCTTGGGGTGGGAGCCTGGACATCAGGCAGGAAGCATTGCTGAATCCCCAATAAAGTATGTGATTTCTAAACTGGAAGTCGTAATCACCAACGTTTCATGGATTCAGGTTTTGTTTGGGTTGAGGCTGTGGTTTACAGTCTTGAACAGGTGTGGAGGTGAGGAGTCCATGCTAAATATTGAAGTTCTTCTGGTTGCAGTGAGTATCCAAACTGGGACACTGCTGAATATCTTCTTAATTCAGATGGTCAGGATGCTCCAAGGGAGGGACTCAATACCCTTGCACTTGTTCATTCATATTGTTGAGGGCATCCATTCAAAGACACTGTGGAGTGATTCATTGACCTGTACTGTATTTAATATATTTTGGGTGTATACGCCTGGAGGCAATGAAGATATGGACCCCTCTTCAGGGGTCTTTAGGTTTGGGATTGGTCAAATAATCAACAGAATGCAGTCTGTACAAAGCAAGGTCATTAGTTTAATAAAGTAAAACACCTTGAAGCAATTCTGTCCAGCAACACAGAGGCTAAAGCTTCTGAATGACAGACAGACAGAAAGCAGAAAGAAATCTGTGATGTTACTCTTTGCCATATCTGCCAGCTTCATGCTTCTCTGGTTGGGGTATATTTTATATTTCTGTAATGCTGGTTACACCTTGGGTTCCACTGCTAATTATCTCTTTGTACAAGTTGATTTTTTTGCTGCGGAACCTAAGTTGCTGCACAGATGCAATGGTTAGTACTGATGCCTCATAGCACCAGGGACCTGGGTTTGATTCCAGCCTTGGGTGGGTGTCTGTGTGGAGTTTGCACATTCTCCCCGTATCTGTGTGGGTTTTCTCCGAGTGCTCTGGTTTCCTCCCACAATCTAAAGATGTGCAGGTCAGGTGAATTGGTCATGCTAAATTGCCTATAGTGTTCAGGAATACATCGGTTAGGTGCATTAAGCAGGGTAAATGTATGATAATAGGGTTGGGAATCGGTCCGGGTGAGGTACTGTTCAGAGGGTCAGTGTGGACTTGTTGGGCTAAAGGGCCTGTTTCTACACAGTAGGGATTCTATGAAATGCATTTATTTATGTGGTGACAAAGAATAGTTTCAGACACCAGTTAAATTATGCAGTGAAATACCCACTGATAAAATTAATTCAATTGATGAATAAATCCAAGTAACTGAGAGCCAATGTTGAATGCAGCAGATAACGGAACGAGGAGTCCATGTGAGGAATGGACCCAAAGGAGAAGGTGGAGCAGCAACATGATAACCCTCCTTTCCTAATGGGCAAGGACTGACTCCATCTGAGGGGCAAAATGACAGAGACTGGAGATGTAAAGCCAGTGTAAAGTGCTGTTAGTAATCAGCAACAATTAGTAGGAAGTAGGACAACAAAAGAATAACTGAAAGAGGAATTAGACGTGGGTAAAAAGAATTCATCCCAAGCAATCAATTCTCTAAGTGACTGGATACAAAAATAAATGATCTGGAGGAAAGAATCATCGTTCACTGCTGTTCCCTCTCTGGCCTGCTATGACACATTCCTGTACACTCTGACTCACAAAATTGTCTGATCCATACCTCTGGGCAAAAACAAAAAACATGAGAGGTTTCCTGTTATGAAGGCTGAATAATATACTGGAAAAAGATCTGTGTCTTTGGATTACAAATATATTTTTAGAAACACTTTACTTTGTTTCTCCATTCACTCTGGCCTGATCGATAATATCACTCCCTTTCTTTATTCATTTCTTTCCATAAATTAAGGATAACGTTACTGATGTACTTAGGGAGGATATTCCCTGGGAATATATCCAGGAAAGCTATTTGATGGAGCTGAGAAATTAAAAAAGGGATAATCACATTAGATGTATTGTACTTTAGACCCCCAATAGTCAGCAGGAAATTGAGAAACAAATTTGAAAGAAGGTCTCAGTTACCTGTAAGAATAATAGGGTGGTTATGGTAGGGGCTTTTAGTTTCCAAACATAGACTGGGTCTGTTATAGAGTTAGGGCTTGGATAAAGAGGAACTTTCAAAGCGTGTAGAAGAAAATTTCCTGAATCAGTATGTGGATACAAGTACGAGAGAAGCTGAAAAATCTGACTTATTCTTGAAAAATAAGGTAGAGCAGGTGACTGAGGTATCAATAAGAGAGCACTTTGGGCCAGTGACCATATTCTATTTGTTTTAAAATAGTGATGGAAAAGAATAGACCGGATCTAAAAGTTAAATCTCTAGATTGGAGGAAGGGTAATTTTGATGGTATTAGGCAAGAACTTTCAAAAGCTGATTGGGGGCAGATGTTCACAGGTAAAGGGACGACTGGAAAATGGAAAGCCTTCAGGAATGAGATAATGGGAGTCCAGAGACAGTATATTCCTGTCAGGGTGAAGGGCAAGACTGGTAGGTGTATGAAATCATGAATGACTAGAGAAATTGAGGTTTTGGTCAAGGAAAAGGAGGAAGCATACGTAAGGTATAGACAGGAGCGATGGAGTGAATCCTGACAAGAGTATAATGGCAATAGGAGTATATCAGGAGGGCAAAAAGGGGACATGAGATAGCTTTGGAAAATAGGGTTAAGGAGAATTCAAAGAAATTCCACAAATATATTAAAAACAAAAGGGTAAGACAACAGGACCTCTTAAAGATCAGCAGGGCAGCCTATGTGTAGAACCGCAGGAGATGGGGACATACTAAATGAGTATTTTGCACCGGTATTTACTGTGGAGAAGGACATGGAAGATAAAGAGCATGGGGAATAAATAGCGGCATCTTGAAAACTATCCACATGACAGAGGAGGAGGTGCTGGATATCTTAAAAATGCATAAAGTTGGATAAATCCCCGGGACCTGATCAGGAGTAATCTAGAACTCTGTGGGAAGCTAGGGAAGGGATTGCAGGGCCCTCTGCTGAGATAGTTGTATCATCAAAAGTCACAGGTGAAGTGCCAGAAGACTGTGGGATACCTTACATGCTGTCACTATTTAAGAAACGCGGCAAGGACAAGCCAAGGGACTATAAACCAGTGAGCCTGACATTGGTGATGAGCAAGTTGTTGGAGGAAATCCTGTGAACAGGATTTACATATATTTGGAAAGGTATTATAAATTGAGGAGTGATAGATATAGGACAGATGTCCGTGGTAGTTTCCTTACTCAGAGTGTAGTAGAAGCGTGAAATGCACTGCCTGCAACTGTAGTAGATTCGCCAACTTTAAGGGCATTTAAATAGTCATTGGATAAAATGTGGAGGAAAATGGAATAGTGTAGGATAGATAGCCTTCAGGTTGGTTCCACGGGTCAGAGCAACATCAAGAGCCAAAGGGCCTGTACTGCGCTGTAATGTTCTATGTTCTATATGCCAGGACTGATCAGGAATAGTCAACATGGCTTTGTCTCAATTCCTTGACTGAATTTCTTTGAAGAAGTAACAGAGAGGATTGATAAGGTCAGAGCAGTGAACATGATCTATATGGACTTCAGTAAGGTGTTTGACAAATTCCCTCATGGTAAATGGTGAGCAAGGTTTGATCACATGGAATACAGGGAGAACTAGCCATTTGGATACAGAACTGGCTCGAAGGTAGAAGACAGAGGGTAGTGGTGGAGGTTGTTTTTCAGATTGGAAGTCTGTAACTAGTGGAGTGCCACAAGGATGAGTGCTGGGCCCACATTTTGTCATTTACATAAATTATTTGGATGTGAACACAGGAGGTACAGTTAGTAAGTTTGTGAATGACACCAAATTGGAGGTTCAAGTCATAGAGATGTACAGTATGGAAACAGACCCTTCGGTCCAACCTGTCCATGCCGACCAGATATCGCAACCCAGTCTACTCCCACCAGGCAGCACCTGGCCCATATTCCACCAAACCCTTCCTATTCATATACCCATCCAAATGCCTCTTAAATGTTGCAATTGTACCAGCCTTCACCACATCCTCTGGCAGCTCATTCCATACACATATCACCCTCTGCGTGAAAAAGTTACCCCTTAAGTCTCTTTTATATCTTTCCCCTCTCACCCTAAACCTATGCCCTCCAGTTCTGGACTCCCCGACCCCATAGAAAAGACTTTGTCTATTTATCCTATTCATGCCCCGCATAATTTTGTAAACCTCTATAAGGTTACCCCTCAGCCTCCGACGCTCCAGGGAAAACAACCCCAGCCTGTTCAGCCTCTCTTTATAGCTCAAATCCTCCAACCCTGGCAACATCTTTGTAAATCTTTTCTGAACACTTTCAAGTTTCACAACATCTGTCCGATAGAAAGCAGACCAGAATTGCATGCAATATTCCAACAATGGCCTAACCAATGTTCTGAACAACAACATGACCTCCCAACTCCTGTACTCAATACTCTGACCAGTAAAGGAAAGCATACCAAATGCCTTCTTCGCTATCCTATCTACCTGCGACTCCACTTTCAAGGAGCTATGAACCTGCACTCCAAGGTCTCTTTGTTCAGCAACACTCCCTTGAGCAGCCATTTTTAAAAAATCTGTTTCTGCTCAAATTTTCCAAGTATTATCTAACAGTCCATGACTTACAAAGGAATGAATATGCAACTGACAGATTTGCTGATGAGACAACGAAAGGTTAAAAAAAATTAACCTAAGAGGACATTGGGATGCTACAGAGAAATATAGGTTAAGTGAGTAGTGAAAGACCTGACAAATAGAGTTTTACGTGGATAAATGTGAAGTTGTCCATTTGACAGAAAGAAAAGCAACGTTTTTTTTAATGGGGGGGGAATTTCATTTTTAAAAATCTCCCACTGTAAAGCCATGGGATCAGAGTCTAACAGCACATGAATCACAAAGTGCTAGTATATGTACAATAAGTAATCAGTAAAGCGAATAAATGTTTTCATTTTATCATGGGGAATTTAAACACAAAAGTGGAGCGCACTGGTGAGTCTCTATCTTGAATGCTCTAATTCCTATTGGTTGCCTTGTTTAAGGAAGGAAGTAAATACATTGGAGGCAGTTTGGAAACATGTTGACCAGAATGATACCTACTGAGTGACGTGTCGTACAAAGGAAATTTGGATAGGCTAGGCTTGGGGCAGTTTGTGTTTAGGGGAGGAAGAGGAAACTTGCTCGAAATAAGATGTTTCCTCTGACAGAAGAGACGAGAATGAAGGGTTCCTGCTTAAACATCAGTGGTTGTCCTTTTCAAACAGATGAGGAGATTTGTTTTTCTCTCAAACTGTGGAATATCTGAAAAGTCATTAAAGCAGAACTATGGGATATTTTAAAGGCAAAGATAAATAGATTCTTGTTGGGAGAGGGGTGGTGGAAGATTTTCAGGGTAGGCAGGAATGTGGATTTAAGTTACAATTAGATGAGACATACCCGTGTTGAATATCTAAACCATCCCGGTTTGTATGGGATGTAGTAGGTTGATTAAAATGCCAAACTGGAGTTTCAATAAGAAGTTTCAACAAACACGTTTCTGATGCTGAAATCCTCAATCTTCAGAGATTTATTCAGGGGTTGAATTTTTCAAGTGTTTGTTTAAAATCAATGAATTTGCGCTGTAGCACCAATTGCAGATATGAAAACTGTGACATTTCCAAGGCAGAAGAGATTCCAGTAATGAATGAGGTGATCACAAGTTTTAGTCCAATGTGTGACTTTATTAAGCTTCATCCAGAAGACAACAATGTGAAAGAAAATCCGTGCCACTTCCTGGAAGTTCTATGTGGGGCTTCTGTATGAGGACATGCCAGAGCAAAACAACAAACACCAGCCCACAGCAGCTCCATTAACAAAATTGCTTTAATATGTCTATAATGTTTGCAGTTTTCTGAGAGATTACAGATTTTTTTTGCTTAAAAAATAATTGCATCAATTCAAAACATTCAAAAGTGGTCAGTGGAAAATTGCTTGTCCATTCAATGTTCAGATCTCAGTTTGTAGTTGAACATTCAGATTGCTGAACTCTGAAACAAGGACAAATATATTGAACAATTAGGGTTCCAATCTCATCCACTCCCGCCTGTGGTGTCTTTCAAATCCCCTTTGGAAATTTTAAAGAGAAATCTATTGTTTTCCATTGTCCCACTACGTCTGGAAGTTGATCTATTTCACTAAAAGGGTTGATCAAAGAATCTGATTCTGAATCCCTGAGTATCCAGCAATTTCATACCAGCCGTCAGCCAATTGTGAACACAAGACCTCGTGTTTCTTCATGACTAATTTCAGCTGTGGACATTGTGAAGGACCTGGAAACCTAATGTCTCCAGGGACAGTTGCAGTGATCACAAAGTAAGTTTGCTCCAATTTGTGTACAAATGATCCTTGATTCAGAATTCAAGGACGTGAAAGGATATTGATGGAGAACTGTTGTGTAGATTGTTCAGGGGCTTCCTCTTGAAAGCATGTGACAGCAGTGCAACAAACTCCTTTGCTGACCAGACCACAGCAATCGCACTACATTTGCATCTCTAATGCTTGCTTTGTTCCTACAGATTGAAGCTCTTATTTAACTAGAACAACAGAAAGTATCCGAATAAAACCCGAAAGAACTGCAAATGCTGTAAATCAGAAAGAAAAACAGAGTTGCTGGAAAAGCCATTGCTGGAAAGCATCCAAATCTCTTTAGTGAAATGTTTCCCCTTCCTCAGCCCGGCCCTGAACCGGGTAACCTACCATTGACCTCTCTGGTCTAGACTGCAAGGAAAAATCCCTTCTCCCAGACATTCTCTGCCTCTCCCCCACCTGTACTCTGTTTTCTTACAAACCAGTTCTGTAAGTTTGACACAAAACATCACCAACTAATGCAGTCATCCTTCTGCAGTGTGAGCAGTTTAACAAAAGCAACTGAATAAGAGCTGCAATACTGATTCCAAATCCTTCAGCCATTCCAACAGCTGGTACATAATTGTAGATGGGGGCAAATGCTGATTTCAGTGACTAAACTTGTCTGTTCAATTACAAGCCTGATAAACCTGACAGCCTAAAGTGCGGTGGAGATGGTAAACCGTGCCTTCCAAATCTAAGGTGGTCACAAAAAAGAATGTTTAAGACAATATGTGACCATGATGTTGCTTCATTCCGAGTACAAGAAAGTGAAAGTAAATTGCTGGTGGGCTAGCAGTTATGGTAAGATAATGTAGGGACTCCTCATGAAAACATCACACAACAATGCAGAGAATACCGTTCCCGACCTTGGCATGCCTCTCTATTATCTACATTATTCTTCGGGTCAGAGAGTTTTTTTCAAAACAGACGGTTTTAGAAGAGAACATCAAAGAAGCTTGATTTCAAAATCACTTGTCTTTAAGAATTCAAATTTGGGTTACTTGTCCCTTATCATTTTAGTCTCTTAAAATGAATATATTCAAGAAATGTGTATCCCATCACTCTCTCACCCTTATCACCAGCTATTGTGTCCATCAAACCTACGAAAGGGGTTGAAGAACAAAATCAGTACTGATTGCAGGATCCATCTGGATTGTGAGAAGTTTAACAAAAGCAGATGAACTCAAACTGAACTCAATACTGAATCCAGAGTCATAGAACATAGAGCAATACAGCACAGAACAGGCCCTTCGGCCCACGATGTTGTGCCGAACATCTATCCTAGATTAAGCACCCATCCATGTACCTATCCAATTGCCGCTTAAAGGTCGCCAATGATTCTGACTCTACCACTCCCACGGGCAGTGCATTCCATGCCCCCACCTGAGTAAAGAACCCACCCCTGACATCTCCCCTATACCTTCCACCCTTCACCTTAAATTTATGTCCCCTTGTAACACTCTGTTGTACCCGGGGAAAAAGTTTCTGACTGTCTACTCTATCTATTCCTCTGATCATCTTATAAACCTCTATCAAGTCACCCCTCATCCTTCGCCGTTCCAACGAGAAAAGGCCGAGAACTCTCAACCTATCCTCGTACGACCTATTCTCCATTCCAGGCAACATCCTGGTAAATCTTCTCTGCACCCTCTCCAAAGCTTCCACATCTTTCCTAAAGTGAGGCGACTAGAACTGCACACAGTACTCCAAATGTGGCCTAACCAAAGTCCTGTACAGCTGCAACATCACTTCACGACTCTTGAATTCAATCCCTCTGCTAACGAATGCTAATACACCATAGGCCTTCTTACAAGCTCTATCCACCTGAGTGGCAACTTTCAAAGATCTATGTACATAGACCCCAAGATCCCTCTGTTCCTCCACCTGACTAAGAACCCTACCGTTAACCCTGTATTCCGCATTCTTATTTGTTCTTCCAAAATGAACAACCTCACACTTGGCAGGGTTGAACTCCATCTGCCACTCCTCAGCCCAGCTCTGCATCATATCTAAGTCCCTTTGCAGCCCACAACAGCCCTCCTCACTGTCCACAACTCCACCAATCTTCGTATCATCTGCAAATTTACTGACCCACCCTTCGACTCCCTCATCCAAGTCATTAGTAAAAATTACAAACAGCAGAGGACCCAGAACTGATCCCTGCAGAACTCCACTTGTAACTGGGCTCCAGGCTGAATATTTACCATCTACCACCACTCTCTGACTTCGACCGGTTAGCCAGTTTTCTATCCAATTGGCCAAATTTCCCTCTATCCCATGCTCCTGACTTTCCGCATAAGCCTACCATGGGGAATCTTATCAAATGCCTTACTAAAATCCATGTACACTACATCCACTGCTCTACTCTCATCCACATGCTTGGTCACCTCCTCAAAGAATTCAATAAGACTTGTAAGGCAAGACCTACCCTTCACAAATCCGTGCTGGCTGTCCCTAATCAAGCAGTGTCTTTCCAGATACTCATAAATCCTATCCCTCAGTACCCTTTCCATTACTTTGCCTACCACAGAAGTAAGACTAACTGGCCTGTAATTCCCGGGGTTATCCCTATTCCCTTTTTTGAACAGGGGCACAACATTCGCTACTCTCCAGTCCCCTGGTACCACCCCCGTTGACAGTGAAGACGAAAAGATCATTGCCAATGGTACTGCAATTTCCTCTCTTGCTTCCCACATAATCCTAGGATCTATCCCATCAGGCCCGGGGGACTTGTCTATCCTCAAGTTGTTCAAAATGTCCAACACATCTTCCTTCCTAACAAGTATCTCTTCTAGCTTACTAGTCCGTTTCACACTCTCCTCTTCAACAATACGGTCCCTCTCATTCGTAAATACTGAAGAAAAGTATTCATTCAAGACCTCTCCTATCTCTTCCGACTCAATACACAATCTCCCACTACTGTCCTTGATCGGACCTACCCTCGTTCTCGTCAGTCTCATGTTTCTCACAGACGCATAAAATGCCTTGGGGTTATCCTTGATCCTATCCGCCAAGGATTTTTCATGCCCCCTCTTAGCTCTCCTAATCCCTTTCTTCAGCTCCCTTCTGGCTATCCTGTATCCCTCCACTGCTCTGTCTGAACCCTGTTTCCTCAACCTTATGTAAGCCTCCTTCTTCCTCTTTACTAGACATTCAACCTCCCTCGTCAACCAAGGCTCCCTCACACGACCATTTCTTTCCTGCCTGATAGGTACATACATATCAAGGACACGTCGTATCTGCTCCTCGAAAAAGTTCCACATTTCCACCACATCCTTCCCTGACAGACTATGCTCCCAACTTATGCTCCTCAAATCCTGTCTTACAGCATCGTAATTTCCCTTCCCCCAATTGTAAAATCTATCCTGTTGTGCGCACCTATCTCTCTCCATAACCAAGGTGAAAGTCACAGAATTGTGGTCACCATCACCAAAATGTTCACCCACTAACAAGCCCATCACTTGTCCCGGTTCATTACCGAGTACCAAATCCAATATGGCCTCCCCTCTGGTTGGACAATCTCCATACTGAGTCTTCAACCATTCAGGCAGTTGGCACACAGTAGTATCTGGAGGCAAATGCTAACTTAAGGACTTAATTTATCTTGTCTAACCAGTTGCAGGAATGGTAAGGTTAACAATCCAAACTGCAAGGGATATGGAAAATATTTCTCCATGATTGTTTGCAATAACTGAAAAATATGTTTGATCTTTTGTATAATTCGTACTTCATTTGATAATATATTCTCAAAGGCAGTTACCGGAGAACACAGAGTTCCTGTGAAGTTATGTGGATATTTCCTTCTGCATCCAGGAACCATGTAGCAAACCTCATTCCAGGCCCTAGTTACCCCAGTAAGTTTATCACATAAAATATGTAGTACATCCAGAAGTTGGAAGGTGGTGTTCTTTCTCACACAGTGACATTTGCAGTCATACTTTTATGAATTCTCATGAAGCCTGCTGCTTGAACTGAGAGTTGGAGTCAAACGTGACGATTGGCAGCACCAATGTGGCATGGTACTGACAGTAGCTAATACAGAAGTTGCTGCATGGTCACAAACCATTATTGGAATGACGTGATCCCAGGAGCTAACAGCAACAGTCCAGATTAGAGTGGTGCTGGAAAAGCACAGCAGGTCAGGCAGCATTCAAGGAGCAGGAAAATCGACATTTCGGGCAAAAGCCCTTCATCAGGAATCACCAGAGTGAAGGCAGAGCAGTGACCTTTTCTTTGCTGCCATTAGTGGTGGGTATTGTTGAGCCTGTACTAAAGAGATGTGCCAGCCAAAACCCACTGTGGGAGTTGAGGAGCTCTATTATTCACAACTCAGACTGACATGAGTGGCTCTCAGTTGGTGACTTCATTTGCCCCTCACTGATAAGATAATATCAGGGTGCAGAAGGAATTGGGCTTTCCCCCTGAACTCCCCTCCACTTGGCCTGACTCATGGCAATCTTGGCAAATGCCAGTTGACTTGGAAAATTCAGCCCTGTATGCACAGACAGTACCAAAGGTCTTCATTGGAGACATTGGAAAATTGGTTGCCTACTCTCTATTTGGGCCTAGAGCTCTTTAGTTGAGATATTTCGAGACATTGCAACAAGTATAAAGCATTGAAGAAATGAATTTGTTGCATAGTATCTCCCTTTCTTTGCTTCCACACTCCAGCCTCACTATCTTGCCTTGCAAACAGCCAATGAAGCTTTTGGGTGGCACGGTGGCACAGTGGTTAGCACTGCTGCCTCACAGCGCCAGAGACCCAGGTTCAATTCCCGAATCAGGGGACTGACTGTGTGGAGTTTGCACATTCTCCCCGTGTCTGCGTGGGTTTCCTCCGGGTGCTCTGGTTTCCTCCCACAGTCCAAAGATGTGCGGGTCAGGTGAATTGGCCATGCTAAATTGCCCGTAGTGTTAGGTAAGGGGTATATGTAGGGGTATGGGTGGGTTGCGCTTCAGCGGGTCGGTGTGGACTTGTTGGGCCGAAGGGCCTGTTTCCACACTGTAAGTAATCTAATCTAAAAAATCACCATCGACTGTAATTGTGTCTTGAAGTGGTTTTACAAAACCAGCTGTCAACGGCTTCAAATACTTACTCAATTTTTCACATTTATGATGATTTTATTGTGCTTGTGGATGTTTGCTTAAAATGACTGAATAGCACTTTTCTGACCATTTGCAGATCACCTGACAGCTCAAGGTAGATGGAAAACTCTACATTCCAAAATCTGTCATGAAAAAGTAATTTTGAAAACAATATGTGATTAATGTTTTGCTTCATTCAGAGTACAACAAATAGAAAGGAAGTTACTGGTGAGCTGGCAGTTACTATAAGATATCGTCGGGACTTTTCAGGAAACATCACACAGCAGTGCACAGAACATCACTCCAGACAAGAGTGTTTGCATCACTGTCTCTCTGTTATCTGTATCATTATGAGGGCTGCAGAAATTTTTTTCAAAAATATTGTATTAGGAGAGAACATCAAAAACACTTCATTGGAAGTTTGCTTGCATTTTGTTCTTGAAGTTTCTAAACTCTGAATATGACTATATTCAAGAACTTGAGATCCCATTTCTGTCTCTTATTGTTATCACCAGCAACAGTGTTCTTCAAATCCTTGAAATGATTTGAGGAACAAATTCACTATCTATTGCAGTCACCCATCTGGAGTGTGGCCAGTTTCACACAAACGGCTGAATACAGGCTGCAGTCCTGAATCCAGAATCTTCAATCTTTCAAACAGCTGGCACACAATTGTGGGATTGAGGCAAATGCTCATTTAAATAACTTCATTTATCTATTATCACCAATTGCAGGCATATTAAATGTGAAAATCCAAACTGCAATGGAAATAAAACTTGATAGTCTGTCAGGAACAACTGAAGAAATTAAAGTGTCAATTTGATCCAAAGTACAATTTAATTCCTGATTAATATTGTGTTTGGAATAAAGGTTATTGCTGGAGAACCAGCAATTCCTGTGAAGTTATGGAAACATTTCCTTCTGCATACATGCGGGAATAATGTCAAATACGCTATTCCAGGCCATAGTTAGCACATTACGGAATCTGCTGGGCTCTGCCTCCCAAGTGTGTGTTTTTCCTAGAAGTTAGATTGTGGTGTTTTTTTTAAACAAGACTTTGCAGTAATACTGTTGTGAATTGTGGTGGCGCCCTGCTGCTTGGACTGAGAGCTGGAGCCAGCGCTGCTGTGAATGATGGCATCACTAATGTTGGCATGCTGCTGATGTGGCCTGATCAGGAAGCTGTTGCTGGGTCATTATTCCAAGAAAGAAATGGCCCAATCTAAAGAGGTAATGGTGTAATTGGAACGATAACAGAGTGGCAAACCTTTCTGTGCCACCAGTAATGTTTGCAATTGCTGAGCCAATAGCTATTGATGAGGAAAAGTCAATCCTGTGTGTAGATCCAGTATCCAAAGGTCTTCACTGGAGAAATTGGAGAGTTAGTTGCTGTTCTATAATTGCCCTTAGCCCTTTATCTGAGAGTTTTATAGACTGTGCAACCCGTGTAAAGTACTGAAGGAATGGGTTTGTCACATCCTTCATTCCCATGTTCCAGCCTGACTGTCAGTGGCTTGAAATCCTGACACTCCTGTTCAAGTTTATAACAATGTTTTTATTCTGAACGTAAATGTTTGCTTAAATTGACTTAATAGCACTTGATGAATGTGAGGACTGCTGATGCTGGAGACCAGAGTTGAAAGATGTGATGCTGGAAAAACACAGCAGGCCAGGCAGCATCTGAGGAGCAGGAGAATCGACGTTTCGGGAATAAGCCCTTCTTCAGGAATGAGGCTGGTGTGCCAGGCTGGTTGAAATAAAAGGGAGGGGAAGGGATTTGGGGGACGGGCGCTGGGAATATGATAGGTGGAAGGAGGTGAGGGTGAGGGTGATAGGCCAGAGAGGGGGTGGGGGCGGAGAGGTCGGAAAGAAGATTGCAGGTCAAGAAGGCGATGCTGAATCCAGGGGTTGGGACTGAGATAAGGTGGGGGGAGAGGAAATGAGGAAGCTGGAGAAATCTACATTCATCCCATGTGGGTGGAGTGTTCCTAGGTTGAAGATGAGGCGCTCTTCCTCCAGGTGTCATGTGGTCAGGGTCTGGCAATGGAGGAGGCCAAGGACCTGCATGTCCTTGGCAGAGTGTGAGGGGGAGTTAAAGTGTTCAGCCACGGGGCGGTTGGGTTGGTTGGCCCGGGTGTCCCAGATGTGTTCCCTGAAACGTTCCACAAGTAGGCGGCCTGTCTCCCCAATGTAGAGGAGACCACATCGGGTGCAGCAGATACAGAAAATGATGTGTGTTGAGGTGCAGGCGAATTTGCGACGGATATGGAAGGATCCATTGGGGCCTTGGAGGGAGGTGAGGGGGGAGGTGTGGACGCAAGCTTTGGACTTCTTGTGGTTGCAGGGGAAGGTGCCGGGAGTGGAGGGTGGGTTGGGGGGGGGGTGTGGACCTGACGAGGGAGTCGCGGAGGAAGTGGTCTCTCCGGAACACTGATAGGGGTCGGGAGGGAAATATATCCCTGGTGGTGGGGTCTGTTTTGGAGGTGGCGGAAATGACAGCAGATGATACGATGTATCCGGAGGTTGGTAGGGTGGAAGGTGAGGACCAGTGGGGTTCTGTTGTGTTGGCAATTAGAGGGGCGGGGCTCAAGGGCGGAGGTGCGGGAAGTGGAGGAGATGCGGTGGAGAGCATCGTTGACCATGTCGGATGGAAATTGCGGTCTTTGAAGAAGGAGGCCATTTGGGTTGTTCGGTATTGGAATTGGTCCTCCTGGGAGCATATGCGCCGGAGGCGAAGGAATTGGGAATATGGAATGGCATTTTTTGGGCGGCAGGGTGGGAGGAGGTGTAATCTATGTAGCTGTGGGAGTCGGTCAGTTTATAGTCAATGTCTGTGGTGAGTTGGTCGCCCGAGATAGAAATGGAGAGTTCGAGGAAGGGGAGGGAGGAGTTGAGAAAGTCTGTAAATGGGAGGTCGGGGTGAAGAGCGCCTCATCTTCTGCCTAGGAACCCTCCACCCACACGGGATGAATGTAGATTTCTCCAGCTTCCTCATATCCCCTCCCCCTCTCTGGCCAATCACCCTCACCCTCACCTCCTTCCACCTATTGTATTCCCAGCACCCCTCCCCCCAATAACACCCCCCTACTTTTTCTCTCAGCCCGCCTGGCACACCAGCCTCATTCCTGAAGAATGGCTTATGCCCGAAACATCGATTCTCCTGCTCCTCGGAAGCTGCCTGGCAATTAATAGCACTTGATAACCATTAGCAGCTCTGAAAACGTCAACTGCTGAAAGTGCAAGGGAGCTGGCGATTCTAGTTCTCCAGAAACTAAGAAACGAAGGGTGGAGGGTTCCCGACTCAGGCGACTGACTGTGTGGAGTTTGCACGTTCTCCCTGTGTCTGCGTGGGTTTCCTCCGGGTGCTCCGGTTTCCTCCCACAGTCCAAAGATGTGCGGGTCAGGTGAATTGGCCATGCTAAATTGCCCGTAGTGTTAGGTAAGTGGTAATGTAGGGGTATGGGTGGGTTTCGCTTCGGCGGGTCGGTGTGGACTTGTTGGGCCGAAGGGCCTGTTTCCACACTGTAAGTCTAAGTCTAAGTCTAAGTCTAAGTTTAAGAAGGTCATTGAAAAGTAAGCTGTTTACAATGTGTGACTGTCTACTAACAGCTCGCAGGTCTGGCTGTGTCTGTGGAGTGAAAGCAGAGTTAATGTTTTTAGTTGAATGACTCATGTTCAGAACTTCAGATCTCTCTGAAGAAGGGCCACGACTCAACGTGAACTTTGCTTCTCTCCGCAGATACTGCAAAATATGTTGAGTTTCTTCAGCCACCTCTGCGTTTCTTTCAGATTGTCAACTTCCACAGTTTGTTCATTCACATTAAAGAAATTATTGACTGGCATATAATCTTTGCTCTATCGTTAGTGTTGAAGAAAGACATTTTAAGTGGAAGCTTGCAGTTAGTGTGGCAGACCTGATGCAGGGACTGAAACCTGGAGGCTTTGGCCTATGCCAGGGATGGTATGTTGCCAGCAGTGACCAAGGAAACGATTCTTGCCAGGGTTACGCATCAGTTGATGATGCTGCTTAGTTTCAAGATCTGCTGGTCCTGTAAGAAGGAGGACAGAACAGCACATTAGTGAGCCCTACTAATCATCCTGACCATCGCTGAGGCTGCAAAGGTGGGCGCAATCAGGGAAATGAGGGAGGCAGGCCTGAGAGCTCATGGAGAGTCAAGATGTCAAAGTGAACTGGTTTGTGTCAGCATGGCTTAGCAATGGGAAGGTGCCAGACTCCCTCGCTGTCATTTTACCAATTCTCCCACTTCTCAGTTATATACCATGCATGAACACACAGTCTTTAATTCAATATTTCTTGTCCTTCAATGTTCAGATTGTCAGTTGTTCACTTCTCAGCAATGAGGGCAGACATGTTTAACTCTTTGCTTGCTAATGCTATTGCATGGCCCACCTCCCCTCATTCGATTTCTCAAAAACGAACAGACCATGGTGTCCTGCAAACTTGTGCGAAAGTTGAAAACTATCGACATATACTGCAGTTATATCATTAGAAAATGACTTTTTTAACAAAAAGTAATATTTAAGAAATTTCGGGAGAGCAAGCAGTTTCTGTAAGATTTCTGTGGGAACGTCCTCTCGAAAACATCTCCCAGTGCTATAACAAACACCACCATTCCAGCTCACAGCCTCTCCCAGTGCTATAACAAACACCACCATTCCAGATCATCACAGCTTCTCCCAGTGCTATAACAAACACCACCATTCCAGCTCACAGCCTCTCCCAGTGCTATAACAATCACCACCATTCCAGATCACAGCCTCTCCCAGTGCTATAACAAACACCACCATTCCAGCTCACAGCCTCTCCCAGTGCTATAACAATCACCACCATTCCAGATCACAGCCTCTCCCAGTGCTATAACAAACACCACCATTCCAGATCATCACAGGCTCTCCCAGTGCTATAACAAACACCACCATTCCAGATCATCACAGCCTCTCCCTGTGCTATAACAAACACCACCATTCCAGATCATCACAGCTTCTCCCAGTGCTATAACAAACACCACCATTCCAGATCACAGCCTCTCCCAGTGCTATAACAATCACCACCATTCCAGATCACAGCCTCTCCCAGTGCTATAACAAACACCACCATTCCAGATCATCACAGCCTCTCCCAGTGCTATAACAAACACCACCATTCCAGATCATCACAGCTTCTCCCAGTGCTATAACAAACACCACCAATCCAGATCACAGCCTCTCCCAGTGCTATAACAAACACCACCATTCCAGATCACAGCCTCTCCCAGTGCTATAACACACACCACCATTCCAGCTCACAGCCTCTCCCAGTGCTATAACAAACACCACCATTCCAGATCACAGCCTCTCCCAGTGCTATAACAAACACCACCATTCCAGATCATCACAGCTTCTCCCAGTGCTATAACAAACACCACCATTCCAGATCACAGCTTCTCCCAGTGCTATAACAAACACCACCATTCCAGATCACAGCCTCTCCCAGTGCTATAACAAACACCACCATTCCAGATCACAGCCTCTCCCAGTGCTATAACAATCACAACCATTCCAGATCATCACAGCCTCTCCCAGTGCTATAACAAACACCACCATTCCAGATCACAGCCTCTCCCAGTGCTATAACAAACACCACCATTCCAGATCACAGCCTCTCCCAGTGCTATAACACACACCACCATTCCAGATCACAGCCTCTCCCAGTGCTATAACACACACCACCATTCCAGATCACAGCCTCTCCCAGTGCTATAACAAATATCACCATTCCAGATCATCACAGCCTCTCCCAGTGCTATAACAAACACCACCATTCCAGATCATCACAGCCTCTCCCTGTGCTATAACAATCACAACCATTCCAGATCATCACAGCTTCTCCCAGTGCTATAACAAACACCACCATTCCAGATCATCACAGCCTCTCCCAGTGCTATAACAAACACCACCATTCCAGATCACAGCCTCTCCCAGTGCTATAACAAACACCACCATTCCAGATCACAGCCTCTCCCAGTGCTATAATAAACACCACCATTCCAGATCACAGCCTCTCCCAGTACGTGCATTATTCCTGGTGATTTAGAATGATTCCTCTTTTTAAAAAAATGCTGTATCAACTCAATAGAGCCTTTCGATCTTCATATTTTCAAATGCTTGCAAGTCATTTATAGGTGTTATTCCTTTGTTTAAGTTGAGATTCATGAGGACTTGAAACTACTCCAAAACACGATTCAGGTTTTTGGATGCTGATTTTCACACTTTGAAAAATAGCAGACAGCTTCCAAATGAGGCCCCTTCAGAGACTGCTTTGGCGTACAATTGACAGAGAGACTACGTTAGGAATCTGTGGTGCACTGTGACGCCAGCACATCAGGTTTCTCCTTGGCTTTGAAACGGGCTGCCGGTGTGAGGAAAGCCAATGCCGTATTTATTTTAGCGGAAGGATCAGAGCACGGTAACAATACTCTTCTCCAGAATGGCCATCGGTGATGTGTACATCGGCGCACATTCAGGACAGGGAGGAGAAAAGACTTTACAACCTTTCACACTGTAATTAAGTGGAACTGTAGTTCTTTTCATCTTTGCAACAGATACGGGTCTGTAAATTCGCAGATAGGTTTACTAGTGAAAGCAGCAAGCAAGAAAGCGCAGCGCACATCAACACGCGAAACTGCCCGACAGAACCAGGCTGCTTCTGCCCGGTTTTGGACCGGGGACCTATCGCGTGTGAGGCGAATGTGATAACCACTACACTACAGACACCCGCCACGCTGCCGGGTCTTTCAGCTGCGGCTGCTCAGAGTCGTTCAGCATTGGAATTTGCAGCCGTTTCACGCTTCACCTTTCTGTTCAGGATAGCTGGTTGTTGACCACCTTAATTGGCATCTAAACCCAGCGGCTTAGACCGTTCGACTATAGCCCAGACGCAGCAGTCATGCATTTTCAGACATTTTCAATGGAGCTCTTCCAAAACAACCGAAGCAAAGTCACAGGGAAATGGTTCCTTGATTCCTGCCCTACTCTCATTGCTGCTGGGATACGCCGAGCTACAATGTCAATTTTACAACAGATCATGATAGCCCTACAATCCAAACAAAAATCACTGGGAAGCTGATTCTACTTTCTGAGACTCGTTTGAGTGACAAATGTAATGTGTCTGTGAGAAATCTTCGAGTAAAAAATGAGGTCTGCAGATGCTGGAGATCACAGCTGCAAATGTGTTGCTGGTCAAAGCACAGCAGGTCAGGCAGCATCTCAGGAATAGGGAATTCGACGTTTCGAGCATAAGCCCTTCATCAGGAATAAGAGAGAGAGAGCCAAGCAGGCTGAGATAAAAGGTAGGGAGGAGGGACTAGGGGGAGGGGCGATGGAGGTGGGATAGGTGGAAGGAGGTCAAGGTGAGGGTGATAGGCCGGAGTGGGGTGGGGCGGAGAGGTCAGGAAGAGGATTGCAGGTTAGGAGGGCGGTGCTGAGTTGAGGGAACTGACTGAGACAAGGTGGGGGGAGGGAAATGAGGAAACTGGAGAAATCTGAATTCATACCTTGTGGTTGGAGGGTTCCCAGGCAGAAGATGAGGCGCTCCTCCTCCAGCCGTCGTGTAGTTGTGTTCTGCCGGTGGAGGAGTCCAAGGACCTGCATGTCCTCGGTGGAGTGGGAGGGGGAGTTAAAGTGTTGAGCCACGGGGTGATTGGTTTGGTTGGTTCGGGCGGCCCGGAGGTGTTCTCTGAAGCGTTCCGCAAGTAAGCGGCCTGTCTCACCAATATAGAGGAGGCCACATCGGGTGCAGCGGATGCAATAGATGATGTGTGTGGAGGTACAGGTGAACTTGTGGCGGATATGGAAGGATCCCTTGGGGCCTTGGAGGGAAGTGAGTGTGGAGGTGTGGGCGCAAGTTTTGCATTTCCTGCGGTTGCAGGGGAAGGTGCCGGGGGTGGAGGTTGGGTTGGTGGGGGGTGTGGATCTGACAAGGGAGTCACGAAGGGAGTGGTCCTTGCGGAACGCTGATAGGGGAGGGGAGGGAAATATATCCTTGGTGGTGGGGTCCGTTTGGAGGTGGCGGAAATGGCGGCGGATGATACGTTGTATGCGCAGGTTGGTGGGGTGGTAGGTGAGAACCAGTGGGGTTCTGTCTTGGTGGCGGTTGGAGGAGCGGGGCTCAAGGGCGGAGGAGCGGGAAGTGGAGGAGATGCGGTGGAGGGCATCGTCGATCACGTCTGGGGGGAATCTGCGGTCCTTGAAGAAGGAGGCCATTACTCCTGTAATATTTCTGAGGGATCATTTAGTGAAAATATATAGGTTCAAATTAGAAATGAGAAAGGGATGATCACCTTGATGGGGTTTTATATTGGCTCCCCAGTAGTCAGAGGGCAATTGAGAAGCAGATATGTAGAGACATCTCAAATATATGGAAGAACAATAAGTTTGTAATAGTAGAGGATTTTAATTTTCCAAACATTGACTCAGACTGCCATGGTGTGAAAGTTTTTGATGGTGAAGAACTTGTTCAATTACAAGAAAATTTTTGGTATAAATATATAATCTTCCTACGCGAGGCGGATCAAAAGTGACCTTCTCTTGGGAAATAAGGCAGGGCAAGTGACTGAAGTGTGAGTCAGGGAACACTTTTGGACCAGTGATCGTAATGCCAGTAACTTTAAAATAGTTGTGTAAAAGGATAAAAGTTAAAGTTCTTAATGAGAGTGAGGCAAATGGGTATGAAAGGGTATGAAACAAAAACTTTCAAAAGTTGATTGGAGCAGAATGATCGCTGGTAAAAGGATGACTGACAAGTGGGAGGCCTTCCAAAGTGTGATAACAAGAGTTTAGAAGCATTCTGTTCCTGTTAGAGTGAAAGGCAAGGCTGGTAAGATTAGGGAACAATGGATGAATAAAGTTGTTGAAGTTCAAGTCAAGAATAAAAAAAATCTATTAGGGAGACAATTGGGATCAACTGAATGTCTTGAAGAGTGTAAAAAGTGTAGGGGCATTCTTTAGAAGGAAATGAGGAAGGCAAAGAAGGGACAGGAGATAGCCTTGGCAGATAGGGTAAAAATTATCCAAAGAGGTTCCATAAATACATTGAGTGAGGGAGCAACTGGAGAGAGAGTAGGACCCCTTAAAGACCAACGAGGTTGTCTTTGTGTTGTACCTCAAGAGATGGGAGGGATATAAAAAATATTTTGCATCCATTTTTATTGTTGGGAAAGAAATGGAGGCTGGAGAAATCAGGGATATAAATATTGATGTTTCGGAAACAGTTCACAGTACAGAAGAGGAAGTGCTGGAGATCTTAAAAATCATAAAGATAGATAAACCTGATCAAGTGCGTCCCAGGACGTTGTGGGAAGTTAGAGAGAAAATTATACGGCCCCGAGCAGAATATTTGTATCATCTATAAACCATGGGGAAAGAACTGGAGGACTGGGGTGTGGTTAATATGTCATTGTTTAAGAAGGGATGTGAGGAGAAGCCTGGGAACTATCGACCTGTCAGCCTGTCCTTGGTGGTGGGTAGGGTTTTAGAGATGATCCTGAAAGATAGGATTTACAGAGGTTGGAGAGGAAAGGATTGATTAGAGATAGTCAGTTTAATTTAGTGTGAGAAAATCATGTCTCACATTTGCTTGGGTTTGTTTTTGGAAGGAACCAAAATGATTGATGAGGACAGAGTGTTAGATGTTGTTTGCTTGGTCTTTAGTAAAGCCTTTGATGAGGCTCTGCATGATCAACTAATTGGTAAAGTTAGATCACATGGGATTCAGGATGGGCTTGCCAATTGGATATGTAATTGGCTTGGTGGTAGAAGACAGCAGGTGATGGTGGATCATTGTTTTTCAGATGGAGGCCTGTGACCAACGGGTGTTCCACAGGGAACGGCACTGGCTCCACTTCTGTTAGTCATTTATACAAAGGATTTGGATGAGAATGTAGGAGGCATGGTTAGTAAGTTTGTAGATGACACCAAAATGGTAAAATAGACAGTGAAGAATGTGACCCAAGATTACAAAGAGATCTTGATCAATTGGGTCAATGGGCTAAGGAGTGGCAGATGGATAAACATGAGGTATTACATTGTGGTAATACAAACAAGGACAGGAGTTAACGGTAGGGCCCTGGGTGGTGTGGGAGAGCAGAGAGAGACCTCAGGGTTCAGGGACATACTTCTTTGAAATTTGCATCCCAGTTAGACAGGGTGGTTAAGAAGGTGTTTAGCATGCTTGCCTTCATTGCTCAGACCTTTGCGTATAGGAGTTCTGACATTATATTGAACTTGTACAGGACAGTGATGGGGCCTCTTCTGGATTAATGTGTGCAATTCTCATCGCCCTGATATAGGAAGGATATTATTAAAGTGGAGAGGGTTCAGTAAAGGTTTACGAAAATGTTGCCAGGAAGAGAGGGTTTGAGATATAGACATGGGCTGTTGCATTGGAGGGTGAGGGGTGACCTTATTGATGTTTAAACAATCATGAGGGGCACAGATAAGATGAATGATAAGGGTCTTTTCCCTTGGGTGGGGAGTTCAAACCTGGGGGGTATATTTTTAAGGTGACAGGAGAAAGATTGAAAAAGGACACAAGGGGCAATGTTTTTAGAATTTTGGATGTGGAATGAACTATCAGCGGAAATGGTGGATGTAGATACAGTTACAATGTTTAAAATACATTTGGGCAAGTTCACGAATAGGAAAGGTTTGGGGGGATATGGGCCAAGCGCAGGCAGGTGGGAGTAGTTTAGTTTTGGAACATGGTCGGTGTGGCCTGATTGGTCCGAAGGGTCTGTCCCTGTGTTGTATGACTCAATGACTCCATGACATTACGGTACGCAGTCAAAGCACACGTTAGTCTCTGCACACGCTCACTTTGCCCTCCAGCTCATGGGCTGGGAGACAACACGGGGAAGGGTATTGTTGATGGATGGAGATACCGAGGGTCTTTTATATACAGTGGGTGTATAATGGAGGAACTACAGAGGGACAGATCAGGATTGATAAAGCTGCACAAGGGAGGGCAATTAGACAGGGGCCATAGAGGGAGACAGGGGCCATGGAGGGAGACAGGGGCTATGGAGGGGGACAGGGGCCATGGAGGGGGTCAGGGACTATGGAGGGGGACAGGGGCTAAATGTGCGGTGGGGGGGGGGGGGCGGGATTGTCCAAAATTGAAGAGGGGTGGGGTGCAGATTCCATCTCAGGATTGAACAACAGAACCAGGGAAGGAAAGGAGGAGAAGGAAAGAGAGAGAAAAATGAGAGAAGAAGCAAGAGAATGGGAAAGAACACAGATAAAGGTGGGAAAAAGAGACAGAAGAGAAAAATACAAAAGAAGAGGCTGTCAGTAAGACAGAGAGACTCAGAGATAGTGTGAGAGAGAAAGGTTGAGAGGGAGAGAGAGATGTTGTGTGATGCAGACAGAGGGTGTCAGACAGAGGCAAAGAGAGAGATAGGGAAAGAAAAGAGGAAATATCAGACAGATATAAGCATGTGCTAAGGAAAGATATGGTGCGATTTAACAATTGATATTCACCATTCCAGTTGGTCTAAGCTCTCGCAATGGTCTCTCACACTCTTTCTCACCCATTCAGGACAGACTCTGCTCCAGGGGCTTGCTTTTGACATTCAACCATTCCCCACACTCTCACACACAGAGACAGACAGAAATCGACAGATACTTACCCCTTGCTCAGTGCACACAGTGAAAGTTGAGTAGGTTAGGATAGTTTTCATTAGAAAAAAGGAGATTGAGGGGAGACCTGATTGAGGTCTACAAAATCATGAAGGGTATAGACAGGGTAGACAGAGATAAGCGTTTTCCCAGAGTGAAGGATTCAATAACAAGAAGTCACACTTTCAAGGTGAGAGGTGAAAAGTTAAATAGGGATATATGCAGCAAGGATTTCACACAGAGAGTGGTGGGTGTTGCGAGCAGAGGGAGTAGAGGCAGGCACAGTAGATTCATTGAAGATGCGTCTGGACAGATGCATGAGTAGGTGGGGAGTAGAGGGAGAGAGATGCTTAGGAAATGAGCGACAGGTTTAGACAGAGGCTTTGGATCAGCTCAGGCTTGGAGGGCCGAAGGGCCTGTTCCTGGGCTGTAAATGTTTTTGTTCTTTGATCTTTGAAGGGAAAATGGCTGCCAGAACCTGTTTGAAATATCCCCAAATCTCTCACTGAAAGCCCCCTCTCCACCCAAGTCCCAGCTCATCCAGTCAGCTCCCAGCTCCCTCTACCCAGGGCATACCTCCCCCAGGGATGGAGCACAGCCAGAGCCATCTCAGTGGGATTAGACGGGGGAGGGAGGGAGGAGGTGTGAGAGAATGCAGCAGGGAAACAGTTTCATCCAGTCTGCCTTTGTATACTCCTACTTTGCATTTTATTGTCTTGGAATAAAAAACAAATATATTTTCAAACTGATCAAATTCCTTTTGTCTTTGGGGTTTCCTATTGATCAATGTGACAAATCTCAACTTGCAATTGTCAGGAATCTAACCCAGGTCACCTGTTTGGAAGACAGCTACACTAACCACGATAGCACCATCACTGTGCACTTTAACACAACACAGTCCCCAAACATAGTTAAAAAGGCCTTTATCGTAACAAATCAAACAGAGTTCATATTGATTCACTGAAAGTGATATTCGGTCAGGGGATGATAGCTTATATGAAGAGGTAGATTTGAAGGAGCATCTGAAATCGGAGAGGGAGCTGGGTCATTGGGTGGGTGCAGAGAGGGAGTCCAGAAATCCCTCTGTTTGGGCTTGGATTCCCCCGGCAACGCATCAGCTGGTTCATGGAAAGGAACAAATAAAGAAACGGGATGATGTCAGAGAACTGGTTTAGTCCAGACTGCCTTTGTCTCCTCCTGCTTTGCATTTTATTGTTTGAGAATGAAAGCCACATGTATTCACAAACTGATCCAATTCGTTTGCTCTTTGGGTTTGACTGTTGATCAATGTGAAAATCTCAAAGTGCGTTTGCCAGGAACCAACACGAGGAATTGAATGGAAACAAAGTAAATTATTGTTGAAAATAAAGGTGCAATCAAAAGGCACAGAATCTTTACAATATTTTATTTCCTTTTTCAACAGGAAACTTATCGTTTTTTAAAAAACTTGCCCAGATGTGTGGCTCAGAGAATTCAGTGAGGAAGAGTGGCCAGGAGCCTGTCGTTGCATTTCCCTCTCTCCTGCAGTGAGCGATTACACCTTCCTCTACATCATTTATTTTTCTAACCTTTTCACTCACTGAGAATGGATTACTTGGGATAAATGTAGCTTTTGTGTATATTTAATTCCTCTTTTGGTTTTACTTTTGTTGTCCCACTTCCTACTAATTGTTGCTCAGTACTAACAGCACTTTACACTGGCTTTACATCTCCAGTCTCTGTCATTTTGCCCCTCAGATGGAGTCAGTCCTTGCCCATTAGGAAAGGAGAGTTATCATGTTGCTGCTCCACCTTCTCCTTTCGGTCCATTCCTCACGTGGACTCCTCGTTCCGTTATCTGCTGCACCTAATGTTGGCTCTCAGTTACTTGCTGAAAATGTGTTGCTGGTTAAAGCACAGTAGGTTAGGCAGCATCCTAGGAACAGGAAATTCGACGTTTCGGGCCAGAGCCCTTCATCAGGAATGAGGAGAGTGTGCCAGGCAGGCTAAGATAAAAGGTAGGGAGGAGGGACTTGGGGGAGGGGCGATGGAGATGTGATAGGTGGAAGGAGGTCAAGGTGAGGGTGATAGGCTGGAGTGGGGTGGGGGCGGAGAGATCAGGAAGAAGATTGCAGGTTAGGAGGGCGGTGCTGAGTTGAGGGAATCGACTGAGACAAGGTGGGGGGAGGGGAAATGAGGAAACTGGAGAAATCTGAATTCATACCTTGTGGTTGGAGGGTTCCCAGGTGGAAGATGAGGCGCTCTTCCTCCAACCGTCGTGTTGTTATGTTCTGCCGATGGAGGAGTCCAAGGACCTGCATGTCCTCGGTGGAGTGGGAGGGAGAGTTAAAGTGTTGAGCCACGGGGTGGTTGGGTTGGTTGGTCCGGGCATCCCAGAGGTGTTCCCTGAAGCATTCCGCAAGTAGGCGGCCCGTCTCCCCAATATAGAGGAGGCCACATTGGGTGCAGCGGATGCAATAGATGATGTGTGTGGAGGTGCAGGTGAATTTGTGGCAGATATGGAAGGATCCCTTGGGGCCTTGGAGAGAAGTAAGGGAGGAGGCGTGGGCGCAAGTTTTACATTTCCTGCGGTTGCAGGGGAAGGTGCCGGGAGTGGAGGTTGGGTTGGTGGGGGGTGTGGACCTGACGAGGGAGTCACGAAGGGAGTGGTCTTTTGGATTGATTCATCAATTGAATTATTGTTCTAATTGGATATGTCATGGCATACTTTAACTGGTCTCTGAAATGTTTCTGTGTCACCACATAAATAAGGCATTTGTGCAGCAACTTAAGTTCCTCAGCATATAACCAATCTGAACAAAGAGACCAAAAGAAACAGAATCCAAGGAATAACCAGCATTAAAGAAATATAAAATATGCAACAACCAGAGAAGTATGAAGCTGGCAGATATGGCAAAGAGTAAAATCACAGAATTCTTCCTGCTCTCTACCTCTGGATCATTCTCTGTTTTTCTCTGACCTCTCAGTTCTTTCCGCACCTTAATGGCCTCGAAGATATGTCTGACAGTCAGAATGTTGATAAAGAGAATAAAAGTGAATGGGAACATTGGTGTTAAAAAAGTCTCAAAATATCTAAAGCCTATCCACCGAAGGTCAGAAAGATAACTATATGTGACATGACAGTACCATGGAACATTGTTGATAATCTTTCCAGGTTTATACACAAAGGAGTTGGGAATGTTCTTTAAACAAAAAAAGATGCAGATCGTTGCTAGAACCCCGGTTGCAGTTTTCCCTGTGCAATACTTAGTTTTCATCTCATGTAAACAAATGGCAACAAATCAATCAAAGGAAAAAGCAATGGTGAACCATGCAGAACAATCAATGCTCAAGCGGTTGAGGGCATAGATAACACCACAAACAGGAGTGATTTGCAGGAAACACAGTGGATAATAATATGTTCGAAATTGGTGAAGGATGATATAAAAAACAATGAACAGTAGATCTGACGTTGTCATGGCTACCAGGTAGCGAGTGCTGCACACAGAAATACCACATTTGCCCCGAGCTAAGATTACAATCACCACGAGACTAACTGTAATAGAAAGGAAAAAGTAGATTTGAAGTTACTAATGAAACATTCTCTGTGCATGAGCCCAGACTGTAAGTAATGACACAAAGATAATTGCTATTCCACGTTATATGAAGTTTAAAGAATCTCTCTCAATGAATCATTTGCTCTTTTAAAGGACATAGGGAAGAACATGAGCAGCAGATTACTCACAGAAACACGGTCATATACTCAGGATGTTTTTGGGTCAGCAGCAGTCGATTTCACCAGCTCCTCAGATGCAACCTTGCCTGCTGTGCCTTTTCCAGCACATCGCCCTATCAGCAGTCCCCATTATTTCCTAATTCCTAATGACCTGCTGAACCCACCCATTGCCCTGTTGTCTCTGGGCTCCCATTTGAAGTGAGCTGTCTGATCAAGACCCACCAACACAATCCCTTTCCATCAAGGAATGGGAAACACCAGGTGTCACTGCGAGGTGGGTTGTTACAAAACCCATTTGACCGATAGCAGGTTGTGAACTACCACAGAGAGAAGGTGGTCTTCAGAAACCCTTTCTAGACCAGCCAGGGCCAGTGCTCAGTCAAACTCCATCAATGTGGCCTCAGTGTAAACCCATTCTGCACAGTATAGGGAAACACACAATGCTGCACATTACTGAGGAGCCTCCGAACTGACAAACTATTCACTTTAAACTCAGTCAGTGAGGACACTAACGTCTGACAGTGGGATTTGCCTTGCTGAATGGAAATATAATAATTTATCAGTTATCTGTAGAAATAAGGATGATTCAATGCAGTGGTTTATACAAGTTGTTCCAACTCTTACCAGGAACACCAACAACAACAAGGATGGTCTCGTACACTCTACTGATCTTTTCCCTGAGAAGATGCATTTCGTTGTTTGTGACACAACTTTTCCCTTCCTGCTGCTGGCAATCTGTTGGAATTGTAGAATTCTCTCAGAGATGGAGCTGACACAGTTCCAGAGACTTTGTTTTATATTGTGTGGTATCTCCACTGGGAAACCATGATTATATCTTCAAACTTTTTAATGCATTTTGAACAAACAAGTTATGACAGCAGGTTTATTTTAATGATGTGATAGCATTGAGATTTACAGCTATATTTGAATACCCCAAAGGCTAGATTGATCTGATCCTGTTAAGTCTCAAACATTCATGCTTTCAAGTAACAATACTTGCGATATTTCACTCACTATCAATATCTAAATACCTTTTCATATTCTTTTCAGTGATGGCCTTCATTCTGCTGAGGTTATTCAGTTGTTCAATGCCTCATGCTGTTGAAGTTTTTGAGAGCTGTTCTCCTGCACACTGTTATCCCACAGCTTTCCTTGTTAATTCAGTTACATGACTAATTTGGGAAATTCTCTCTGTGAATGAGTACTCTAATACAGAACCTGAAGCTGATACTAACTGCACCAACAGCTGGAACTTCCACTCGGTCACATTTTCTTAAAACAAACACAAAAATAATCAGAACCTTACATTCAAATTAAAAGAATGATGGCATCATCCAGGACAGAGATGGCCTTTGGCTCCATCGAGTTTGTATCTCTAAACTCTCACTCAAAGTTACACAGGGCTGGACAATGGGAAGCCTTCAAACATGAGATAATGAGAGTCCAGAGACAGTATGTTCCCGTTCGGGTGAAATGCAAAGCTGGTAGGTGCAGGGAATACTGGATGACTTGAGCAATTGAGGTTTTATTTGAGAAAAAGAAGGAAGCATATGTCAGGTATAGGCAGCAGAAATCAAGTGAATCCTGAGAAGAGTATAAATGCAGTAGGAATATACTTAAGAGGGGAATCAGGAGGGCAAAAATGGAGCATGAGATAGCACTGGCAAATCGGGTTAAGGAGAATCCAAACAGATTCAATAAATACATTAAGGATAAAAGATTAACTGGGGAGACAGAGCCCCTCAAAGGTCAGCAAGGCAGCCTATGTGTGGAACTACAGGAGAGGGGGAGATACTAAACAAATATTTCGCATCAGTGTTTACTGTCGAGAAGGTCATGTAAGATATAGAATGTGGGGAAAGAGATGGTGACATCTTAAAAAATGTTCATGTTACAGTGGACATCTCAAAATGCATAAAGATGGATAAATCCCAGGACCTGATCAGGTGTACCCTAGAAATCAGTGAGAAGCAAGTAAAGTGATTGCTGGGCCTCTTGCTGAGATATTTGTATCAATGATATTCATAGGTGAGGCGCTGGAAGGCTGAATGTTGACTAATGGGGTGCCATTATTTAAGAAAGGTGGTAAGGAAAAGCCAGGGATCTATAGACCAGTGAGCCTGATTGATGGTGGAAAAGTTGACGGAGGAAATCCTAAGGGATAGGGTTTACATATATTTGGAAAGGTGAGGATTGGTTAGGGATAGCCGGCATGACTCTGTGCGTGTGAAGAGGATTGATGAGGGCAGAGCAGTGGCCGTGATCTGCATGAACTTCAGTGAGGCATTCAACAAGGGTCTTCACGGTGGACTGGTTAGCAAGATTAGATATCATGGAATGCAGGGAGAACTAACCATTTGGATGCAGAACTGGCTCAAAGATAGCAGACAGAGGTTGGTGATGGAGGGTTGCTTTTCAGACTGGAGGCCTGGATCCATGGTGTGCCACAAGGATCAGTGCTGGGTCCATTGCTTTTCATCATTTCCATCAATGATTTGGATGTGAAAATAGCAGGTATAGTTCATAAGTTTGCAGATGACACCAAAATTGGTCGTTACCTCAGAGTACACAGGATCTTGTTCAGATGGGTCAATAGGCCAAGAAGTGGCAGATGGAATTTAATTTAGATTTTCGCAAGGTTTGTAGCTCAGGTTGAGGTTTAGGGTGTAGGTTTGCTCGCTGAGCTGTAGGTTTGATATCCAGACGTTTCATTACCTGGCTAGGTAACATCATCAGTGGCGACCTCCAAGTGAAGCGAAGCTGTTGTCTCCTGCTTTCTATTTACATCTTTCTCCTGGATGGGGTTCCTGCTGTTTGTGGTGATGTCATTTCCTGTTCGTTTTCTGAGGGGTTGATAGATGGCATTTAGATCTATGTGTTTGTTTATGGCGTTGTGGTTGGCGTGCCATGCCTCTAGGAATTCTCTGGCATGTCTTTGCTTAGCCTGTCCCAGGATAGATGTGTTGTCCCAGTCGAAACGGTGGTTTGTTTCATCCGTGTTTAGGGCTATGAGGGAGAGGGGGTCGTGTCTTTTTGTGGTTAGCAGGTATTCATGTATCCTGGTGGCTAACTTTCTTCCTGTTTGTCCTATGTAGTGTTTGTGGCAGTCCTTGCATGGAATTTTGTAGATGACGTTGGTTTTGTCCATGGGTTGTACTGGGTCTTTTAAGTTTGTTAGTTTTTGTTTGAGAGTGTTGGTGGGTTTGTGTGCTACTAGGATTCTGAGGGGTCTCAGTAGTCTGGTTGTCATTTCTGAAACTTCTTTGATGTATGGTAAGGTGGTTAGGGTTTCTGGTTGTGTTTGGTCTGCTTGTCGTGGTTTGTTCTTGAGGAACCTGCGGACTGTATTTTTTGAGTATCTGTTCTTCTTGAATACGTCGTATAGGTGGTTCTCCTCTGTTTTTCAAAGTTTGTCTGTGCTGCAGTGTGTAGTGGCTCATTGGAATAGTGTTCTGATACAGCTTTGTTTGTGTGTGTTGGGATGGTAGCTGGTGTAGTTGAGTATTTGGTCAGTGTTTGTCGGTTTTCTATATACGTAGGTTTGTAATTCTCCCTTGTCGCATTTCTGGATGTCACAGTAGAAAGAAAGGACAGGAATGGTTATTAAAAGGTCCGGGGTTTAGATGTTTCAGTAAGAACAGGAAGGTGGTAAAAGAGGGGGAGGTCTGGCTATGTTAGTCAAGCACAGTGTTATGGTGGCAGAAAGGACATTTGATGAGAACTGGTCCACTGAGGAAGAATGGGCTGAGGTTAGAAACAGGAAAGCAGAGGTCATGCTGTTGGGAGTTTTCTGTAGGCTTCCAGAGATGCAGAGGAAAGGATTGCAAAGATGATTCTGGCTAGGAGAGAAAGTAACAGGGTCATTGCTATGGGGGCCTTTGACTTTCCAAATATTGACTGGAAACACTATAGTTCGAGTACTTTAGATGGGTCAGTTTTTGTCCGAGGTGTGCAGTATATAGACAGGTCAACAAGGGACAAGGCCACATTGGATTTTGTACTGGGTCATGAACCCAGGCAGGTGTTTGATTTGGAGGTAGGTGGGCACTTTGGTGATAGTGACCACAATTAGGTTACATTTACTTTAGTGATGGAAAGGGACAGGGATATATCGCAGGGAAAGTGATATTGTTGGGGGAAAGGCAATTATGATGTGATTTGGCAAGATTTAGGATGCATAGGATGGGAAGGAAACTGCAGGGAATGAGCACAATTGAAATGTGGAGCTTTTTCAAGGATCAGCTACTGCATGTCCTTGATAAGTATGTACCTGTCAGGCAGCGAGGAGGTGGTGGAACAAGGGAACCATGGTTTAGTAAAGAAGTTGTATCTGTTGTTAAGAGGAAGAAGGAGGCTTATGTAAAGATGAGACATGAAGGCTCAGTTAGGTGTTTGAGAGTTACAAATTAGCCAGGAAGGACCAAAAGAGAAAGCAAAGAAGGGCCAGGAGGGGCAGAGGATTTGAGTTCAGAAGTAGGAAAGTTTTTACTGCAATTATCCAGGGCATTGTATCTGCACACGGCTTTGGTCTCCCTTTTGAAGATAAAATATAGTTGCCATAGAGTGAATGTAGAACAGGGCCACTAGGTTGATCTTGATGATGGTGGAACCATCCCATGAGGAGAGACTGGGCCTGTATTCATTGGAGTTGAGAAGGATGAGAGGGGATCAGATTGAAATGTATCAAATTCTATCAAATCAAATGTATCAAATTGGGTGGCTCAGTGGTTAGCACTGCTGCCTCACAGCTTTGGTTTCCTCCCACAGTCCAAAATGCGCAGGTTTGGTGAATTGGCCATGCTAAATTGCCCATAGTGTTAGGTGCATTAGTCAGGGGTAAATGTAGCAGAATGGATCTGGGTGGCTTGCTCTTCGGAGGGTCGGTGTGGACTTGTTGGGCCGAAGGGCCTGTTTCCATACTGTAGGGAATCTCATCTCATTCATCAAGACATTAGCAGGTCACATCAAGGAAAACCTTAAAGCTTTCTATCAGTATATCAAGAATAAAAAAATGAATAAAATAAGATTAGGACCAGTCAAGGTAATAAAGGGAAGTTGTGTGTGAAGTCTAAGGAGATAGGAGTGGTGCTAAATGAATATTTCTCATTCGTATTCACACTAGAAAAAGACAATGTTGCCGAGGAGAATACTGAGATCCAGATTATTAGACAAAACGGGATTGAGGTTCATAAGAGGAAGTGTTAGCAATTCTGGAAAGTGTGAAAATAGATAAGTCCCCTGGGTTGAATGGGATTTATCCTAGGATTCTCTGGGAAGCCTGGAAGGAGATTGCAGAGACTTTGACTTTGATCTTTAAATCGTCATTGTCTACAGGAATAGGGCCAGAAGACTGGAAAACAGTAAATGTTGTCCCCTTGTTCAAGAAGGAGAGAAGAGACAACCCTGGTAATTATAGACCAGTGAGCCTTACTTTGATTGTGGATAAAGTGATGGAAAAAGTTATCAGAGTTCAGATTTATAACCATCCTTCAATCATCCAGAAAGGATGAAGTTGATTAGGGCTTCACATGGTTTTCACATGATCATGCTTCACAAACCTTATTCAGTTCTTTGAGAAGATGACCAAACAGCAGATTAGGTGGTCAATGTGGTGTATAGTGGTTTCAATCAGGCTTTTGATAAGGGTCTCCATGATAGACTATTGCACAAAATACGGAGGCACAGAGACATGGGATTGAGGGTGATTTTAGCTTTTTACATCAGAAATTGGCGAGCTGTAAGGGTGGTGGTTGATGGGAAATGTTTATCCTGGAGTTCAGTTACTAGTGGTGTACCGCAAGGATCTGATTTTTGTTCACTGGTGTTTGTCATTTTTATAAATGACTTGGATGACAATGTAGAAGGATGGGTTCATTAAATTTGCAAATGACACCAGGTCAGTGGAGTTGTGGACAATGCAGAAAGATGCTGCAGGTTACAATGGGACAAAGATAAGCTGCAGAGCTGGGCTGAGAAGTGGCAAATGGAGACTAAGGCAGAAAAGTGTGAGGTGATTCACTTTGGGAATATTGGGTTAAAGGCAAGATTCTTGGTGAGCATAGAGATCTCAGTGTCCATGGACATAGATCCCTGAAAGTTGCCACCCAGGTTGATAGGGTTATTAAGAAATCGCACAGTGTGTTAGCTTTTATTAATAGAGGGATTGAGTTTCAGAGCCATGAGGTCATGTTGCAGCTGTACAAAACTCTGGTGTGGCCGCACTTGGCATATTGTGTACAGTTCTGGTTAGCATATTAAAAGTAGGATGTGGAAACATTGGAAAGGATGCAGAGAAGATTTATCAGGATGTTGCCTGATATGGAGAGATGGTCTGATGAGGGAAGGCTGAGGGACTTGAGGCTGTTTTTGTGTGAGAGAAGAAGGTTGAGAGGTGACTTCATAGAGACATACAAGATGATCAGAGGATTAGATAGGGTGGACAGTGAGAGCCTTTTTCCTTGGATGGACGTGGCTGGTACGAAGGGATAGAGCGTTACTGTCAGAGATAGTTTCCTTACTCAGAGAGCAGTTGGGACATGGAACACCCCGCCTGCAACTGTAGCAGACCTGCCAACTTTAAGAACATTTAAATGGTCATTGGGTAAACATATAGATGATACTGGAATATTGTAGGTTAGATTGGCTTGAGATTGGTTTCACAGGTCGGCGCAGAGAGCCAGTGAACTGGGACAGTGGGCACAGGGCCCCTCCTTCATACCCAGGAATGACCAACTCACAGTGGCCACAGGAGGAAGTTCTTGGGTAGCACCTTCCTGTAGGCTGGGGGATTTTCCTGTTGAAAGTACTACTGGAAGAATTCAGAGTGAGGCGCTGGTTATCCTTGGACTGGAAAATCCTCGACCACAACATCTTCACCTTCGACAATCAGCTCTTCATCCAGGCACACATGGGAAATACATGTGCACATTTTCATGCACAATTTCAAGCAAGACTGCTTTGCTGCACATGACCTCCAACCAACGGTATACTCCAGATACATCGACATTTTCTTCCTTTGTACGCATGCCAGTATTCACTGAAACGACTGCATCACCATATCATCAGCTTTCATCCCATGATCAGACTCACCATGGACTACTCTTCAGAATCGGTCTGATTCTTGGGCACAGACATCTCCACTGTACCTCACTCCATCGCAAATCTTTGGATAACCTCACGATGCTGCATTTCTCTATGTCCCACTTCAAACATGTTAAAGAAGGCATATCCTATGGTCGGTACACAGCGCTGAGTATACACAGAATCTTCTCAGACGAAGAGGAACATCACACACACCTCAAGATGCTGAAAGACACTCTCATAGGCACAGCATACGATGCTCAACACATCGATCGCCAGTTCTGACTTGCCCAAAATAGCAACATATCCTCAGAAGGCAGACAGAGGACTAGACCAATAGCGCATCCTTCATCATCACTGTACTTCCCTAGAGTGAAGAAACTCCGCCATGTTCTTTGCAGCTTCAACATGTCATCAATGATAACGAACACCTCATCAGGGTCATTTGTACACCTCCACTTCTGGCCTTCAATCAACCCCAAATCCTAGACGGACCATCGTGTTCAGCAAGCGACCCAGCCTTCAGGATAACAGTGACCACAAAACCACAACCCGTCAGCCAGACCACATGCTCGGGAATGTTGTCTTTATACTTTGTGCAACATAGAACAGTACAGCACAGAACAGGCCCTTCAGCCCACGATGTTGTGCCGACCACTGATCCTCATGTATGCACCCTCAAATTTCCATGTCCATATCCATGTCCAGTCGCCTCTTAAATGTCCCCAATGACCTCGCTTCCACAACTGCTGCTGGCAATGCATTCCATGCTCGCACAACTCTCTGTGTAACAAAACCGCCTCTGACATCCCCTCTATACTTTCCTCCAACCAGCTTAAAATGATGACCCCTCGTGTTAGTAATTTCTAACCTGGGAAATAGACTCTGGCTATTGTAGTTTGATACAAACTGTTTCAGTGGCTTTATTACGTGAGGTTTATAAAACTATGAGGGGTATCAATAAGATGAATAGGCAAGGTCTTTTTATCCTAGAATAGGGGAGTCCAAAAATAGACAGCATAGGTTGAACGGGTAGAAATTTAAAAGGGACTGAAGGCGTAGCCTGTTCATGGTTAGGATGGTGGGTCTGTGGAATGAGCTTCCAGAGGAAGTAGTGGAGGTTGGTACAATTACAGCATTTAAAAGTCATTTAGATGTGTACATGAGAGGAAGCTTTTACCAGGATTCGAAGGGCAGGCATATGAGACGACTTCAGTTTAGGATATCTGGACGGTACAGACAGGTTGGACTGAAGGGTCTATTTACATGCTGTTTGACTCTATCAAAGCAAGAAATTAGTGAACAAAACTTGTCCTTCTGAAATAAAAAAGTCAGTTATGGATTAGTCAGGATATTTCCATCTCAAAGTGGACACTGTTGGAAAATGGAGTCTTTTTAAAACCAAATTTCCTAGTATTGACTGAGGACCATGAGAGTGCATCTAATTGCAAATACAACAGCGATGAACCCTCCACATTTTGCACAAAAACAATCACACACACATGCAGACACACAGACAGACATATCTCTCACGCTCTGACTCTCTTCCCCCCTCACACTCGCTCTCTCTCTCTCACACACACACACACAGACACACTCTCTCTTATCTAATTCCCCACTGTCCCTTTCTCGCTCCCTCTGTGTGTGTGAATGAAAACAAAAGGGAAGCATCACAAGAATCACTGAGGGCAAGATGTCCCATTGATGATTATCAACAATTTCTCTGGTGTTACATGCTCCCTTTCCTTAGTGCACTGTTTGGGAAAAGAAGCGGTTTGCTTTCTTGGAAGAAACAGCACCTCAGTGAAGGCGGGCATCATCCTGGCAACATGAGCATCCGCCCGTGGTCATTGACCGAAAGGGTTCAGGTAAGTGATGGACACTGCCAAGAGTGCCATCCCCCGATGTCCTGTCAAGGACAGAGGATGAGAATTAGACAGAGAGAAAGAAGGTGAGTGTGTGAGTGAGAATGTGAGAGAGAGAGTGCGAGAGTGTGCGTGAGAGAGGATCAGAATGTGAAAAAAAGAGATGGTTAGAATTTGACAGAGAGCGGGTGAGATTGTGCGAGTGAGAGAGAAACAGAGACGGTGTTTGTGGGAGAAAAGGTGAGAATGTGAGATAGATAAATGTTGAAAGTATGCATGTGAGAGAGGGTGAAAATGTGTGTGTGAGAGAAGATGAGTTTATGAGAGGGCAAGTGAGTGCGTGAGATAGAGAGAGGGCAAGATTGTGAGACAAAGAGGGAGATGGTAAGATCAGGAGAGCAAACCACAATTTTCCCAGGAGTAGAGCTGGATTCCCCTCTCTGAGGCTGACTGATGAACAAAGACTGTCCGTAATAATGTCAAACACCAGAGGCTGGAAGAGATCAGGAATGAACACTCCTCTTCTGCAACCACACTTCGGTGTTCCCCTGCATTCTACACAACAGCTGTAGAATCAGTAGAACACTCTCAGCTGGTCCTGTTGGAAATTGTCCTGCTTTATCCTATGGATTCTTGTATTGAATCTCAAACTTCTTGATGAAGTGAATAAATCTGTCAGCGAGCTGTGACCACAAACTTCCCAAACCTATCAGCAACAGGCCGATGAAGGACGGAAGATTTAGTCAGAGGCAAGGGAGAACTTGTCCTGATGCGCCAGCAATTATTTCTTCCATAACAAACAGCAGCTGGTAAAATTAAACTCGATGTGGTCACGATGGCATTGTTGTGGCATCAGTTCGGAGCTGAGAGTGCTCTTCCATGTTCTCACACAGTTGTAGGTGCTGGATGGTGAAAGGATGTCTCTGGATAATGGCAGGATGATGTGGTCATTAATACACAACAGGTACTCATCATCAAAGACAGACCGAATTATACAGGACAGCCTTGTTTCGCCTGAGACTGGTGGGTGTCAGGAGTCACAGAGTAATGTTGACCAATGAGGGTGCACCCAGATACTGTTCCCCCTTCCATCCCCACGCAACATCTTTTGTCACGATCTGGACACTGGTAATGACTGTCCTGGTGCCCATCAGGATGGGGTTGCCCAGTTGATACCACCTTGAGCAATCTGGGTGCTGGCTATGCCACGCTGGGGTTGGAAGCTGGGGAGATTGTGCCTGACTTTTGGGGTAGTGTCCGAGCTGAGGCCTGGTGGGAATGGTGGGGTCAGGCTGACCTTGCGACCCTCCAGGCTGTGGAAGTGGGTGATGTGAAAGCGGATCTCCAGCTAGTGGCCCATTGAGCAGAGTCTGCTGATGGTGAGCACAGTTTCAATGAACAGGAAAGCCATAAAGACCAGGTTCACACCGTACCTCAGGGGCAACACCATGAGCTGCTGGTCACAGCAACCGAACAGCGTCACTGGGATCTGCAGCAGCAAGTTTAGCAACCAGAAACCAGCCAACTCAGGCACCTCTGGGCACCGGCCAAGAGATGGGGACAGGGCACAGGGAGGGGGAGATAGAACAGGGAGGGGAGGAGAAAACCAGAGAGACTCAATCACAGCGATTACAGCACGGCCAGCTCCAACTGCCCTCTGCAGGGTCCAGTTGTCCGAAACCCCATTCCCTCCCCCATTCTACCTCTTCCCATTCCCCCAAACACATCCCTTCCTGTCCCCTCCTTCCACCCGCTCTCCATCCTTTCTCCCATCCCCATCCTCTCCCAGTCCCGTCTCCAAAACCCATCCCCCCATCCCATTACCCTGCATCCCTCCCATCTCCATCAACCCCTCTCCATTCCAACTCAGTGCCCTGTGGACCTTTTCCTGGAGGGTGCCGATGTAACCCAGGTAAAGGCGGATCACTTCAACCAGAGAGATGAGGGTGAGAAGGACACACAGCACGATGTGGTAGGAACTGCTCAGCACTTGGTTCTGGATTTGAGGGAGGGGGCAGAGAGACATGGGGTGAGAGGAACTGAGAGACAAAGAGCAGAAGTTGGAGAGAGACAGAGAGAGGGAAAGAGTGTAGGCATGGATAGAGAGGGTGACAGAGAGATACACAGAGCAGGAGACGAAGAGAGAGAGAACGAGAGAGAGAAAACAAGACAGAGGGAGAGACAGGCCGAGAGAGATACAATGGAAAATAGAGGGAAACAGACAGAGAGATTAAGGATAGAGGGAGAGACAGACAGACAGACAGACAGGCAGGCAGGCAGGCAGAGAGGAGGGTGCAGAGAGAGTGACAAAAACAAAGAGACAGACTGAGATGGCGAGATAGATTGGGAGGCAGAAACATTGAGAGAGAACGTGCGGGGAGAGCAGACAGGAAGCAGTGCAGAGATGGAGGACGGAAAAGGACGGGAGAAGTGGGGTAAGAGGGAGAGTTGCAGAGAGGGAGGGGTGAGAAGAGGGAAGGTGGTAAGTGAGAAGACAGAGAGAGAGAGAGATCCTAGAGGGGCAAAGAGACAGAGGGGGAAGAGAGGCGCAAGGAGATGGAGGGAAGGGACTTGGGGAAAAACAGAGGGCAAGATTCGGAGAGGCAGAGGCAAAGTCAGAAACAGAATTTGAAATAGAAGCAGAGATAGCAACCATTGGATGCAATGTAAAACCTCCCTGAACTCTCACAGACACCCCGCTTTCATAAACTCATCACTGAATACCAACCCTCACTCTGCTTCTCCACTGGCCCTTCTGAAGCCGAGACCATTGGCCTGGCCCTCAGTCTGGGACAATCAGGCTCCTTTCCTCCCATCATTCCTAATTATCCCCAATCCGACCTTCAGCTCCAGGATGATGACTTCACACGCCCACCAAAATGGAAAGAAATAGAGGTTAAAGTAGAGACAAATCTTAGAGGCAGATTGGTCGCACTCTCTTGTCCGAGAGGGAGAGAGACAGAGACCGGGAATGGGAACAGAACGTGGGAGAGTCTGGGTTTGTCATTACCAGCAGTGGCTAGGGATTAGATTAGATTACTTACAGTGTGGAAACAGGCCCTTCGGCCCAACAAGTCCACACTGACCCGCCGAAGCAAAACCCACCCATACCCCTGCATTTACCCCTTACCTAACACTACGGGTAATTTAGCATGGCCAATTCACCTGACCCGCACATCTTTGGACTGTGGGAGGAAACCGGAGCACCCGGAGGAAACCCACGCAGACGCGGGGAGAACGTGCAAACTCCACACAGTCACCTAAGGCGGGAATTGAACCCGGGTCTCAGGCGCTGTGAGGCAGCAGTGCTAACCACTGTGCCACCCCCTTAGCAACGGGGTGAACATAACCGGGTTAGTGATGACTGTGGGTGGTCTGGGATGTTAACCAGGTGAGTGATTACTGTCAGTGGTTAGGGATGTTAACCAGGTTAGCGATGACTGTGGGTGGTTAGCGATGTTAAAAAATGAGGTCTGCAGATGCTTGAGATCACAGCTGCAAATGTGTTGCTGGTCAAAGCACAGCAGGCCAGGCAGCATCTCAGGAATAGAGAATTCGACGTTTCGAGCATAAGCCCTTCATCAGGAATGCGATGTTAACCAGGTTAGCGATGACTGTGGGTGGTTAGCGATGTTAACCAGGTTAGTGATGACTGTGGGTGGTTAGGGATGTTACCCAGGTTAGCGGTGACTGTGTGTGGTTAGTGATGTTAACCAGGTTAGTGATGACTGTCAGTGGTTAGCGATGTTAACCGGGTTAGTGATGACTGTGGGTGGTTAGCGATGTTAACCGGGTTAGCGGTGACTGTGGGTGGTTAGCGATGTTAACCAGGTTAGCGGTGACTGTGGGTGGTTATGGATGTTAACCGGGTTAGTGATGACTGTGGGTGGTTAGGGATGTTAACCAGGTGAGTGATGACTGTCGGTAGTTAGGGATGTTAACCAGGTTAGCGGTGACTGTGGGTGGTTAGCGATGTTAACCAGGTTAGCGATGACTGTGGGTGGTTAGCGATGTTACCCAGGTTAGCGGTGACTGTGGGTGGTTAGGGATGTTACCCAGGTTAGTGATGACTGTGGGTGGTTAGCGATGTTAACCAGGTTAGCGATGACTGTGGGTGGTTAGGGATGTTACCCAGGTGAGTGATGACTGTCGGTGGTTAGGGATGTTAACCAGGTTAGCGGTGACTGTGGGTGGTTAGGGATGTTACCCAGGTTAGCGATGACTGTCGGTGGTTAGCGATGTTAACCAGGTTAGTGATGACTGTCGGTGGTTAGGGATGTTACCCAGGGTAGTGATTAATGTCAGTGGTTAGGGATGCTACCCAGGTTAGCGGTGACTGTCGGTGGTTAGCGATGTTAGCCAGGTTAGCGGTGACTGTGGGTGATTAGGGATGGTAACCAGGTTAGCGGTGACTGTCAGTAGTTAGGGATGTTAACCAGGTTAGTGATTACTGTCAGTGGTTAGCGATGTTAACCAGGTTAGCGGTGACTGTGGGTGATTAGGGATGGTAACCAGGTTAGCGGTGACTGTCGGTAGTTAGGGATGTTAACCAGGTTAGTGATGACTGTCAGTGGTTAGGGATGTTAACCAGGTTAGCGGTGACTGTGGGTGGTTAGCGATGTTAACCAGGTTAGCGATGACTGTGGGTGGTTAGCGATGTTAACCAGGTTAGCGGTGACTGTGGGTGATTAGGGATGGTAACCAGGTTAGCGGTGACTGTCGGTAGTTAGGGATGTTAACCAGGTTAGTGATTACTGTCAGTGGTTAGCGATGTTAACCAGGTTAGCGGTGACTGTGGGTGGTTAGCGATGTTAACCAGGTTAGTGGTGACTGTGGGTGATTAGGGATGGTAACCAGGTTAGCGGTGACTGTCGGTAGTTAGGGATGTTAACCAGGTTAGTGATTACTGTCAGTGGTTAGCAATGTTAACCAGGTTAGCGGTGACTGTGGGTGGTTAGTGATGTTAACCAGGTTAGCGGTGACTGTGGGTGATTAGGGATGGTAACCAGGTTAGCGGTGACTGTCGGTAGTTAGGGGTGTTAACCAGGTTAGTGATTACTGTCAGTGGTTAGCGATGTTAACCAGGTTAGCGGTGACTGTGGGTGATTAGGGATGGTAACCAGGTTAGCGGTGACTGTCGGTAGGTAGGGATGTTAACCAGGTTAGTGATTACTGTCAGTGGTTAGGGATGTTAACCAGGTTAGCGATGACTGTGGGTGGTTAGCGATGTTAACCAGATTAGCGGTGACTGTGGGTGATTAGGGATGGTAACCAGGTTAGCGGTGACTGTCGGTAGTTAGGGATGTTAACCAGGTTAGTGATTACTGTCAGTGGTTAGCGATGTTAACCAGGTTAGCGGTGACTGTGGGTGGTTAGTGATGTTAACCAGGTTAGCGGTGACTGTGGGTGATTAGGGATGGTAACCAGGTTATCGGTGACTTTCGGTAGTTAGGGATGTTAACCAGGTTAGTGATGACTGTCAGTGGTTAGGGATGTTAACCAGGTTAGCGGTGACTGTGGGTGGTTAGCGATGGTAACCAGGTTAGCGGTGACTGTGGGTGGTTGTGACCATCCCACTGCCCCTGTACCGGACACTGAGTGAACTGACGGCCCCTTCTCGGGGACTGTCACCCCTCCCCCTCCCCCCGGGTTCCTGATCGAGCACCGACCCTGTCTCCCTCCCCCTCCCCATCCCCCCGGGTTCCTGATCGAGCACCGACCCTGTCCCCCTCCCCCCCCCCCCGGGTTCCTGATCGAGCACCGACCCTGTCCCCCTCCCCCCGGGTTCCTGATCGAGCACCGACCCTGTCCCCCTACCCCCCCCCCCCCCAGGTTCCTGATCGAGCACCGACCCTGTCCCCCTCCCCCCGGGTTCCTGATCGAGCACCGACCCTGTCCCCCCCCCCCCGGGTTCCTGATCGAGCACCGACCCTGTCCCCCCCCCCCGGGTTCCTGATCGAGCACCGACCCTGTCCCCCCCCCCCCCCTCCGGGTTCCTGATCGAGCACCGACCCTGTCCCCCCCCCCCGGGTTCCTGATCGAGCACCGACCCTGTCCCCCCCCCCCGGGTTCCTGATCGAACACCGACCCTGTCCCCCCCCCCCCCGGGTTCCTGATCGAGCACCGACCCTGTCCCCCCCCTCCCCCCGGGTTCCTGATCGAGCACCGACCCTGTCCCCACGCGCTCCAGTTGTTGTTGTTGTTGATGACGCTCTGACTAAAGGCAGTGAGCTTCCGGCGGAACGGCTCTGGGAGGGGCCTGCCCTCCACCCCCAGGACAGGCTCCACCCCCAGCACAGGCTCCACCCCCAGGACAGGCTCCACCCCCAGGACAGGCTCCACCCCCAGGACCGGCTCCACCCCCAGGACAGGCTCCACCCCCAGGACCGGCTCCACCCCCAGGACCGGCTCCACCCCCAGGACAGGCTCCACCCCCAGGACCGGCTCCACCCCCAGCACAGGCTCCACCCCCAGCACAGGCTCCACCCCCAGGACAGGCTCCACCCCCAGCACAGGCTCCACCCCCAGGACAGGCTCCACCCCCAGGACTGGCTCCACCCCCAGGACAGGCTCCACCCCCAGGACCGGCTCCACCCCCAGGACCGGCTCCACCCCCAGGACAGGCTCCACCCCCAGGACAGGCTCCACCCCCAGGACCGGCTCCACCCCCAGGACAGGCTCCACCCCCAGGCCGGGGGGGGAGGGCGGGGTCAGTGTGGAGGGATTGATTGGCGGAGGAACAGGGCACTGTCGACGATGGCAACGGCGATGATTGATTCAGCTGCCAGCATTAAAGATGGCGACGGTGCTGTATGGATGCTACGGCGGAGGGTGTCATCTTTGATACTGGCAGGCAGGGTCGAGTGGGGTCAGAGGTCAGACACATGGTCACATCAGGCTGGAATCATCCTGAAGTGACAGGTCAGTCAGAGTTTACAGCTATAAAACTCTCAAAAATCTTTCTGCTGAAGTTCAATAGGGGACTGTTCAGTTATTGGCCATCCCAGTGTCTCACATGAATGTAAGTATAGTCTTGTACAAGTAAGAAATGCCCTGTTTTTGGTGCAGAGAGTTTTTATGCTCCTGGACAGAACCAAACTGCTTCAGGTGTGGATGTGTCTGTGTGGGTCCTCTCGCTCTCTCCCAGGGGATGTAGGACCTCAAAGGCCCACATTATCCCATTCTGGGCAGAGACCTGGTTCCCTAGGCATTGCATTTGGCCCTGGCCCTTCCTACCAGGGCCTGATGTACATTGCTCAGTGTTGCAGGCAGACAGGACACATGCAGATGCTTGGAGCTCCCTACACTGCCTTTCTAGCTTGTCACTGTTTTCCAAGGCTTCTTCCCTTTTCCCAATGGCACTCCTCACTGGAATGGGCTCTTTCCAATTGGAACTGGAACTGTCCCATGTTGGGAGGTTTTCCTGCAACGTTCTGTCCTGTTCCTTGTGGAAGAGCTCTCTCTCTCTGTCACACCGGATCTCAGCTGCCTTATCCTGATCGAGGTCCTCCAGGCTATAGACAGCAGCAGCAGAGTACAATGCTCTTCAGGAAGAATCGATAAAGAGACCTCCATTTAAATGGGGAGATGCTGTAGGAATTTGGGGTGATAGTGTGTAACATTTACAATCCCCAGCAGAGAGCAATCATTCAGTGACTGTGTGTGTGTGTGTCCGTGTGTATGTAATATTCAGAGTCTTACAGAGGGATATTGCTGTTGGTGAGTGCAGTAAATCACACTGTCCTGGATAGAAACATCTTCAACACAATTTGTGTCAAGCAACGTCTTCCTGACATTGACAGATGAACTATTGATGAAAAAGCCAAACAGCCTTGGAAAATCCCCTGACAGGTTGTGAGGAATGAAGTACATTTGTTTCATCATTTTACATTCAATTCTATAACATACGTCTGTTCAATTCTGTTAAAAAAAACTTTATTTGTATAAGAATCTTGTGTGAAATGGTAAATACAGTGTGCTCAATTGTATAATGCCTTTATTATCATTTGAATATACCTCAAGGTCTTAAGATTGCTGACTTTACCTGTGTGTCTTCGTGTGTAGTAATATTGTGTTCATTTGTGGAATATACCTGTGTTCATTTGTTCAAACATTTTGTGTTAAGTTTTGGGACAAATTGCACTAAATTCTGCCCAGAACTTGTGTTAATTTATGCAAAAGTTTTGTGTGAAGTTGTGTTGTAGCTGCTTTGTGTTTGAAACTGCAGCTTTGTGTCTGTGTTCATTCCAAGTCTGGGTCCAGTGGGATGGGGGAAGGACAGGGAAAGGCTGGCACAGCCCTTGGCTAAAACATTGACATGCTTGCTGCTATATCCCTCAGACATCTGTAATCACATAAAGAACATTTCATAGTAACAGAGACTGCGAGAACAATGTACAAGGTCCAGAAGGCCATGTTCTTCATGAGATGTCCATGAGAACATCTCATTGCTCTCGCAGTCTCTGTCCCTGTGAACTTGATTCAGGAGACCGAGTTTTTCATGAGGTGTCAATAAGAACATCTCATTGCTCTTGCAATCCCTTACTATGAACAAGGTCCTGGAGACAGTGTTCTTCATGAGATATTAATGAGAACATCTAATTGCCTTTGCAGTCTGTCACGATGAACAACATTCAGGAGATAGTGTTCTTAATAAGATATTACCTATATCTGTCCATTGATGCCATCGGTCCATGTATGCCTGTGCACTCCTGCTCCTGCAAACCCCTTTGTGTCATTATCAGAGGGATGGTTAGTATGTTTACAAATGACACCAATATTGCAGTTGCACTGGACAGCGAATAAGGTTGCCTTAGAGCCCAATGCATTTTGAACAGATGGGCCAATGGGCTGATGATTGGCAGATGGGGTTTAATTCAGTTAGATGTGAGGTGTTCCATTTTTGTAAGGCAAATTAGGGTAGGGCTTATACATTTAATGTAAGTTCATGAGGGAGTGATGTCAAACAAAGAGATCTAGGAGTTCAGATTCCCATTTCCTTGAAAGTCTGGCTGCAGATAAACAGGACTGTGAAGAAGGCATTTGGCATGTTTGCCCTTATTGGTCATTGCATTGAATATAAGAGTTGGAATGTCACATTGCAACTGTAAAGGTAATTGGTAAGGCCAATTGGAATACTATGTTCAATTCTGGTCTCCCTTCTACATGAAAGATATTAAGAAACTTGAAGTGTTCAGAAAAGATTTATCAGCAAGTTCCCAGGGCTGGAACGTTTGAGCGACAGGGGAGAGGCTGAATTGGTTGGAGACGATTTTGTCTCGAACATCGGAGGCTGAGGGAGAGCTTTGTATAGATGTATAAACCCATGAGGTGCATGGAGAGGGTGAAGAGCCATGGTCTCTTTCACAAGGTTGAGGTGTCCAAAACTAGAGGGCACAGATTTAAGGCGAGAGGGGAAGGATTTAAAAGGGAACTGAGGGGCAAGTTTTTCACCCAGATAGTGGTGCATTTATGGAACTAGCTGCCTGAGAGTACATTACACCATGTAAAAGGCATCAGAATGGGCACACTAATAGAAATGGTTTAGAGGTATACAGCATGGGCCCTTTGGCCCAAACTGCTCCATGCTCACCATGTTCCAAGTACCTGCATTTGGCCCATATCATTCGAAACACTTCCCATCCCTGTACGTATTCAAATGAATTTTAAATGTTTTTATTGTACCTCCCTTTGAAAAATGTGTTGCTGGAAAAGCGCAGCAGGTCAGGCAGCATCCAAGGAGCAGGAGAATCGACATTTCGGGCATAAGCCCTTCTTAAGATGCTGCCTGACCTGCTGTGCTTTTCTAGCAATGCATTTTTCAGCTCTGATCCCCACCATCTGCAGTCCTCACTTTCTCCTTGTACCTCCCTCAACCACTTTCTCTGGCAACTCATTCCATTCACTCTCTGCGTGAAGAAATGGCCCCTCAAGTCCTTCCGAAACCTTTCCCTTCTGACATTCAACAGATGCTCTCTAGTTTTTAATTTTCCATCCCTGGGAAAAAAGGTTATAAACATTCATCCTATGTCAGCTCCGCATGATTTTATACATATCAATAAGGTCTCCAAATTCCAAGGAATAAAGTCCTATCTTGGCTAACCTCTCCCTATAACTCAGGCTGAGTAATCCTTGTAACACCTTCATCAATTTTTTTCTGCATTGACTATATCTTTCCGATAACAGGGTGACCAAAATTGTACACAATACTTCAAGTATGATCTCACCAAGACTTACATAGCAGTAACATAAGGTCCCAACTCCTATACCCGTTGCTTTGACCGATGTACTCCAACATGCTAAATGCCTACTTTACCACCCTATCTACTTGTGGCACTATATTCCAAGGACTATGTACTTGTACTCCTAGGTCCCTCTGTTCCACAACTCTCCTCAGGACCTTAGCATTTATGGAATAACTCCTACTTTGGTTGGACTTTCCAAAGAGCAACACCTCACATGTATCGTTATTGAATTGTATTTGCCAATGCTCAGCCTACTTCCCTGTAATTTTTGAAAACCTTCCTCGCTACCAATGATATCTCTGACTTTTGTATCATCAGCAAACTTATTAAGCATGCTTTGTGCATTTACATTCAGATCATTTATTTAAATAAATACCGAAGTTCCCAGCACTGATCCCTGTAGCTCACCACTAGCCACGGGCCACCAGTTCGATAAATGATCTTCAACAATTACCTTCTGCTTGCTACCATTGAGTTAGTGTTGAATCCAGTTAGCTTGCTCTCCCTGTATGCCATGTGACCCAATATTCATGACTAACCTGCCATGCGTGACCTTGTCAAGGCCTTACTAAACACCATATAGACAACATACACTGCCCTACTCTCATCAATCCTGGTCAATTTAAAATTGGAAACTTGCAATGGCCAGGAATCGAAGGAAGATCAACTGCTTGGAAAGCAGCTGTGCTCAAAACACTAACATTGCTCATTGCTGGGCCTCTGACTGTTCCTTGATAAAGCAGGTGAAGATGGTTAGACCTAGGATGTTTCCTCAGGAGATCTTGTAGAGGTGTGCTGAAGGTGGAAGTGCTGACATGAACAATAATAATTGTCTTCATTTTGCTAGTTATTGCTGCAGCCAACAAAGAATGTTCTTTGGATTCTCGTTAACTGTGTTTTTCCCTTGGCCTCTTAATGTTGCACTCGGTTAAATGGTATCTTGATGTTAAGGGGAGCTCCTCTCCCCACTCCTCTGGAGTTCAACTTCTTTGAACAAAGGCTGTAATCAATGGCCCTAGTGGCATCCAAACTGCTATCAGTAAGCAGGTTATTGATGACCAGGTATTGCTTGATAGCCTTGTTAATGACACCTTCCTTTCCATTTACATGTTAGAGAATGGACAGATGAGACATTAATTAACAACATCAGATTTGCCCTCATTTTTCTGTGTAAAATGTGCCTGGGTAATTGTTCACATCCTGGGTCCGTGTACGTGTTGTTGCTGCAACCGAACACTTTGGCTCGGCAGGTGACAAGTTTTCGATATTTAAGTTGTCAGGACCCACAACCTTTTCAGTATCCAGTAGCTCCTATTATTCCGTAATGTCAGGGAGAGTGAATTGAAATGGCCGGAGACTGGGATCTGTGAACATGGGGACCTCAGGAGGAAGCTGAAATGGATGAACGTCTATGTATTTTTCGTTGAAGATTGTTGCAAATGCTTCAGTTTTATCTTTTGCACTGATGTTCTGGACTCCCCCCCCCCCCCCCCCCCCCCCCCCCCCCCATAACTGAGGGTTTAGTTGCTAAAGAACACCATTCCCACCCAGTGGTTTAGTTGTCCACTATCTTTTATGACCAAATGTGCCAGAGCATAGATTTTCAGAACTAAGATGTGATACAAAAAGAGAAATTACTGGCAGAACCCAGCAGGTCTGCCAGCATCAGTGGGGAGAAAGCAGGGTCTCATTGGATGTGTGATCGCTTAGCTCTGTCTGTCAATTGTTACAGACAAAAGTCATCCTGTTTTTAAGTTTCACCAGGTTGGAACCTCATATATTGGTTTTCAGAGCTGCTGTCTGTATGTCCTGTTGTACTATTTATTGAACCACTCTGAAGGCTTCCTATTCATGTACTCACCCAGATGCCTTTTCAATATCGTAATTGTACCAGCTTCCACAATGGAGCGATAAGGTCATACAGAATGGAAGCATCCAGTCCAATCCGAACATAATCCCAAACTCGCCTGCTACTGACCCATATCCCACCAAACCTTTCCTATTTATGTATCCATCCAAAAATCTTTGTTTCATACATACATCACCCTCTGCATGAAGGAATTTTCCCTCAGGTTGCTTGGAAACCCATGCCTTCTCGTTCTGGAATCTGTTACCCTGGGGAAGACCTTAGCTATTTACCATTTCCATGCCCCTCATGATTTTATGAGCCTCTATAATTTCTTCCCTCATCCTCTGACAACCCCAGAGTAAAAACTACGCCAGGCTATCCAATCTCTCCCGATAACTCAACCCATTCAGTCAGATATGTTGGGCAGATAGACTATGATTGTCTGGGCAAGGTATAATTCTGAGGCTGCACATGGCCCACTGAACTTCATGGATACTTCGTTATAAGTTGGTAGGTCTGTTTGAAGTCTGCCCCATTTCACACAGAGACAGTGTCACACCACATAATGCAGTGTCTTTACAATGTGTGGCAGGTAGATGGGTGACAATGCCTTTTCGAATGTCCCAGCTCAGTCAGCAGGTTGTGCTGCTGAGCCTGTCTCGCTGATGGACACTGAAGCCTCCCACACAGAGTCCATTCTCTGTCCTTTCAAACTTCAGTGTTGTGTTCTAACAGAGAAATACGAGGGATGTGATAATTGATAAGAAGCAGAATGTTTCTGTGTCCGTGTTTAACCCGGTGCCATGAGGCTTCATGGGGAGAGGCATCAATGCCGACCACTTCCAGGGTACCCTCCCACCAACTCCATGATTGTATTCCACTGGGCTGGTCACTCTGCTGGCTCTGCCTTGCCAATGGGACAGGACCTGCGCTGAGATGATCATAGTGTTGAAAAATGTGTTGCTGGAAAAGCGCAGCAGGTCAGGCAGCATCCAAGGAACAAGAGAATCGACATTTCGGGCATAAGACCATCTTCAGAAATGAGGAGGGTGTGCCAAGCAGGCTAAGATAAAAGGTAGGGAGGTGGAGTTGGGGGAGGGGCGTTGGGAATGCGATAGGTGGAAGGAGGTTAAGGTGAGGGTGATAGGCCAGAGAGGGGGTGGAGCAGAGAGGTCGGGAATGAGATTGCAGGTCAAGAAGGCGGTGCTGATTCCGAGGGTTGGGACTGAGATAAGGTGGGGGGAGGGGAAATGAGGAAGCTGGAGGAATCAGCATTCATTCCTTGAGGTTGGAGGGTTCCTAGGTGGAAGATGAGGCGCTCTTCCTCCAGGCGTCGTGTTGCCATGGTCTAGTAATGGAAAAGGCAAGGACCCGCATGTCCTTGGTGGAGTGGGAGGGGGAGTTGAAGTGTTCAGCCACAGGGCGGTTGAGATGGTTGGTGCAGGTGTCCCAGAGGTGTTCTCTGAAACGTTCCGCAATTAGACGGCCTGTCTCCCCAATGTAGAGGAGACCACATCGGGTGCAGCAGATGCAGTAAATGATGTGTGTGGAGGTGCAGGTGAATTTGTAACGGATATGGAAGGATCCCTTGGGGCCTTGGAGGGAAGTGAGGGGGAAGGTGTGGGCGCAAGTTTTGCATTTCTTGCGGATGCAGGAGAAGGTGCCGGGAGTGGAGGTTGGTTTGATAGGGGTGTGGACCTGACGAGGCAGTCACGGAGGGAGTGGTCTTTCCGGAACACTGATATGGGAGGGGAGGGAAATATATCCCTGGTGATGTGGTCTGTTTTAGATTTATATTACTTACAGATTTAGATTTAGATTACTTACAGTGTGGAAACAGGCCCTTCGGCCCAAAAAGTCCGCACCGACCCACCGAAGTGCAACCCATCCATTCTCCTACCTTTACCCCTTTACCTAACACTACGGGCAAATTAGCATGGCCAATTCACCTGACCTGCACATCTTTGGACAGTGGGAGGAAACTCCCATTAATTATATATGGTTTATATCCTGCTCCCCCAAGTCGTTCTAAACTACATCACTACTCAAGTGCCCGAACATTAATTATATAAGATTAATGTTTTGCACTACCTCCACCCTCAGTTCCACAACAATACCCAAAGTTCCACTATTAATTACATAAGAATTATGGCCTACACACTCTAGGTCCCTGTGTTCTATAACACTACACAGCACTACATTTATTTACAGTGGAATTATACCCTACACTCTCTAGTTCCCTCTCTTCTACAACACTACACAAGGCACTAAACATTAATTACATCAGAATTATATCCTACACTCCCTAAGTCCACGTGTTCTACAACACTACGCAAGTCCTACCATTCATTATAGAAGAATTGTGTCCTACAACCTCTCGGTCCACCTGTTCTACAACACTGCCTAAGGCCCTACCATTAATTATATGTGATTTATGTCCTGCACCCCCATGTCCTTCTGAACTACATCACTACTCAAGTGCCCGGCCATTAATTATATAAGATTTATGTTTTGCACTGCCTCCGTCCCCTCTTCTACAACAATACCCAAAGTCCCACCATCATAAGCAAGGATGTACAGATCGCAAAGACGTACAAAGAAGCATACAGGTTACATTGCACAGTGCATGTTCTCAGTGAGAGCAAAGTTGTATGAGGCTAGAGAGAGACCATTCATCATCATAAGGGCTGGGAAGGAGCTGTTCCTGAACCTGCTGGTGAATGTGATCAGACTTCTGCAACTCCTGGCTGATGTAATAGGTTGTAGGAGATCATTATCGGGGTGTGATGGATCCTCGATGATGTCTGCCACCTTTCTGCGGCAGCGGGCTGTGTAAATGGAATCTATTGGATTGAAGGTTGGCTTGTACATTGCTGATGTTGTGAAACTTGAAAGGGTTCAGAAAAGATTAACAAGGATGTTACCAGGGTTGAAGGATTTGAGCTTCAGGGAGACGCTGAACAGGCTGGGGCTGTTTTCCCTGGAGCATCAGAGGCTGAGGGCAACCTCATACAAGTTTATAAAATTAGGAGGGGCATGGATAGGATAAATAGACAAAGTCTATTCCCTGGGGTCGGGGATTCCAGAACTAGAGGGCCTAGATTTAGGGTGATTTGGGAAAGATATAAAAGAGACCTAAGGGGTAACTTTTCCACACAGAGAGTGGTACATATATGGAATGATCTGCCAGAGGATGTGCTGGAGGCTGGTACAATTGCCACATTTAAGATGCATTTGGATGGGTATATGAATAGGAAGGGTTTGGAGGGATTTGGGCGGGGTGCTAGCAGGTGGGACTAGATTGGGTTGTGATATCTGGTCGGCATGGATAGGTTTAACTGAAGAGTCTGTTTCCATGTTGCACATCTCTATGACTCTATGATTCTATCTGAATTGAATGCTTCCCCTGTGGTCTTCAGTAAGAAATCGATTTCATGATTTTGTGACGGTGGTGGTATACTCGTCCAAGGTTTCTGCTGAGCACTTGACCATAGTCTAGTCCATGATTTCCATGCAATTTCTGAGAATGTCTTCCACAGCATCGGACCAGCATTGTACTTTCTTTTGTGAATGGTTCTCCCGTTTCAGTTTCTGCTTGTAAACTCGAGGAGAAGCACAGTGCTGTGATTTGATTTTCTGTAGTGTTTTAGGAGAATGCAAAGGTTGTGTCGCAGTTTGTCCAGTCGTTCATCTCGCCAGGGAAGAGATGTGGTGCTACTTTGGCAGTACTCCCTTGTGGTTGGTCTGGTTGAAGTCACCAGCCACAATGAATAGGACCTCGAGGGATTATATCTCTGGAGTGCTTGTGGAGGTGTAAATCACATCGAGGACCTGGTTGGTATGAACATTGCTGTCAGGATGGCAGAGGTGAACCCTTGTTGTAGGAATGTAGTAGGAATAGCATTTTACTATGAGGTATTCTCGTCCGGGAAGCAATGGCTTGCCATGGTCGCTACGTCTGATCACCAGGAGTTGTTGATCAGGAAGCATACCCCCTTCGTCTTCAGCCTCACCCGAGAACTCAATGTGATCCATGCAATATTCAGAGAATCCATTAGCTTGTAGGGTGTAATTGGGAATGCAGGGGTGAGCTGAGTCTTTATCAAGCAGTGCACATAGTAGTCTCTCATTTCGTTTTGCAGATAAATCTGTATCTGAGTTCGTCTATTTTGTTTTTGAAAGCTAGGAGTATGCTGCAGAGGGGCGTGTCATCAGGAAAATGCTGGAATCTATTATCAAGAAAATCTTTATACATTTGGAGACGTATAGTCTGATTAGTACATGTCACCATGATTTAACAAAAGGGAAAGATTATTTGATAAACTACCATTTTGTGGTGCAGACACTAATCAGGGAAATGAAGGGACTTGTTTTTGTTAGACGCTTGGTTTTTCAAACAGGATTCTGTCAGGTGCCACAAAAAAGATAAATATTTAAGCTTAAAAACTAAAGAAGTTCATGCTGATACATTAGCCTGAGTGAAGAATTGATTAGTGATGCGAAGCACAGCATTACATAAGATGAAACATATATTCAACATTCTCCCTTCCATTTGTGATGTTTATGACGAACCTTAGTTAACTCATTGCAGAGTATCAGAATCTGGTAGATCTGTAACCGCCATGGCTGAAAGTTCAAATGTAGGAGAAGTTCCAGTTGATTAAAAAAAATGGAAATTTATGCTGATGGTTTCACAGAGTCTTTTAAATATTGTTTTTTTTTGATAAACAGCCTATTATTGTGCAACAGCCTTCAACTTTCGCAGGAAGAAGCAACAGACCGGAGTTGAATCGAAACAGGGAAAGGAATGACTGTCTTGTGTAACACGACAGTAACAGGTGGAGGAAGCTCTTGGAATCCTGGAAGTGTCAGATATATGTTTGATGTTGAGGTGGATCAAGGAAAGGACTTTGAGCAGAGTCTGCAGAATAAGAGCAGAGACCATGATGTCAACCCAAATGGAATGGAACCTGTGACTCAGAGGTGCTGTAAATGCTGTCAGACAAGGAGGGCAATTCTATATGTGACAAATCCTACAGTTAGCAGAATTGACAAGAATTCTGCACAGACCTGGGCAACTCCTGTGTGGTTTATGATCTCCCTGATGTTAGATAGTTGCATCTCCAGGATAAATGTAAACATCACACAGCACCAGATTATGGTACCAGGTTTATTTGGAAGCACTAGCTTTTGAAGTGTACTTCCTCCATTTCAGTAGTTTGATAGCTGCTGCACGTTTTTTATGCCGACTTTGATTAATACGAATAGTTTCCAAAGAAGGTTGCTGATACAAAGTAACACTGGATCTGTTCTGCCTGATTTTCTAACCAATGTGTTTCCAGTGCTATATTGTCATTGTTTTCAAATCTGCCAAAGCCTTGCAACAGGTGTGACCCAGACCTGGGTCCTCTTGCACAGAGGCAGGGGCACCGCCACTGTATCACAACGCTTGCTGAATTCTTTCCAAGACTTTGTCTTTAATTAATAACCTTTCTGCCTGCATAGTGCGCTCAAATTCTCAGAACAAGTAAAACTGCTCGTTGTCCTCCCAAAGCTGGGAATTTATAGTTGTACCAACATTTAAATGGTATGGATTATATCCTCCCACCATGTACAATGATTCCTTAGCATGTACAGATCACATCGCTACGGATGATGATAATTTACACTAGCTATTGCCAACATTTTGTCCAGCTTGGTTCATTTCACATACCCATTGCTAAAAGTGCTTTCTGCTGCCATATTCTGATTTGGGGAGGTGATGATCTGTGGTATTATTGCAAGAATGTTAATTGAGAGACCTAAGTAATATTATGGGGACCTAGATTCGAATCCCACCATGGAAGGTGATGGAATTTGTTTAGATTAGATTTGTTTAGATTACTTAGTGTGGAAACTGGCCCTTCGACCCAACAAGTCCACACCGAACCGCCGAAGCGCAGCCCACCCATACTCCTACACTTACCCCTTACCTAACACTACGGGCAATTTCGCATGGCCCATTCACCTGACCCGCACATCTTTGGATTGTGGGAGGAAACCGGAGCACCCGGAGGAAACCCACACAGACACGGGGAGAACGTGCAAACTCCACACAATCAGTCGCCTGAGGCGGGATTGAACCCGGGTCTCTGGCGCTGTGAGGCAGCAGTGCTAACCACTGTGCCGCCCATGGTGTCCTATTTTTTAGGAAAAAAAACTGGAATTCTGCATGTAATAATGACCATAAAAGCATTCTTGATTGCCAGGAAACCATTTTGACGTTTAGGGAAGAAAACTGCTATGATTACCTCATGTGACCTACTTATGACTCCAGAACTGCAGCAATGAGATTGCCTCATAATTCTCTAAAATTTAGCAGGTTAAGTTGATCTGTTTGAAGTCTTCAAGATATTAACAGGAAAAGACAGTAGATAATGACAAACTGTTTCCACTGTATGGGGAATTCTGGAAATAAAGAACATAATCTGAGAATTATGAACAAACTGTTCACTTCCACAGACAAAGGGTAGTAAATCTTTGGAAGTCACAAATAGTGACAGTACATGCTGGATCAGTTGCTAATTGCAAATTTGAGGTAGATACTTTTTACTAAACAACGTCATAAAGGGATATGGGTAAGGCTCGATATGTGGCAATCGACCACAGATCAGCCATGATCTCATTGAATGGTGGAACAGGCTCAAGAGGCTGAATGACCTAATCCTGTTGCTATGTAAGCAGCAGTCTGGGCAATTGTATTTTTCTACTCGTTGTGGACAGCTGGGTGAAGTACAGTTGAATGAAGGTTCTAACAACTTTTTTGAAGTTTTCCAACAAATCATGAGCAGCTTTGGATTAAAACAAACTGAAATCAATTATGCATCATCTGCAAACATGGGAGAGATACTGGGAGCATAAGTCCAAATTTGGGAAGTTGCGCTGATCACAAAATGGGGAAATGCAACAGAGAAAGAAATTAACTTCGGGAATGATAAACAGAAAATAACAGGAAGGGATAGAGAATGCAGATCTCAGAGCAACTCAGATAAAATTCGAGGTTACAAAAATAATAAGCTGACAAAACTTAAGGCATGCATGTACCATTCAATACAAAGCAAATGAGCGAGCACTACAAATTGGGATTTTGCAGTAAGTTCACGCTGGTGGTGCTAACTGAGATGTGGCTGTAGGTGACCCATGTTGGGATGTGACTATTGAAGGGAATGAGAAAGAGTGGAGGAAGAGGTATTATTGGCACAATCGAGAGGGGATACCTAAAATTGAGAAAACCCGGACATAGAAGCAGTCTGGGTGGTGAAAAGGAATTGTACAGACAAGATGTCACTTGCGGAAGTTGTGTACAGGGCCACTAACAATAACAACATGGCTGCACTGTGTCACAAAGAATAAATAATTGGAACTCACCAAAGGAATATGACAGTTAGTATGAGGACTTTTAAGCTCTACATAGATTGGAACAATTGGAGAGGGAAAGATAGTGTGAATGATGAATTTGTGGATGTTTTTAGGGCAATTTCTGATACCACATGTTTTGGCATCAAACAAACAGCAGACTATACTAGACCAGATTTTGACCAATGGAATAAAATTCATTACTAACCTAGTAGTGAAAACACTCTAGGTAGTAGTGCCCATAATATGATTAAGGTACTGGTCAGGTTTTCTCTTTAGTCCTTTTCCAGAACATTTTCAAGATGTTCACTCACCCCATCCTTAATTATAGATTCCAGTGCTTTCTTGACAGTAGATGTTTGGCTAACTGATCTCTAATTCCCTTTTTCTGCTGCTTCACATTTCTTAAATAGCAGAATGACATATATAATTCAAACTAACTAATGATTCCAAATTGAGAGAACTTTGGAAGATTATTGTTAGGACATCACAATGTTCTCACCAATCTGTTCATTGGCACTATTATTTTCTTTGTTACTATTATTATACGTATGGTAATTTTGGTGGCACTGTTCCATATATTAGTTTTACTGGGTTGTCTGACCATGTTAGTTTCTGCCTCAAATGTAAATAAATATGAGATTAATTCAAACTAATCATTCAGTCTGTTCATCATTTCTTTTTTTTTGTGGGCAGTATCTGCACTATTAATTTTCAGTTGCTCCTGCCCAATCTGTTTCCCGAATATAATTACAATGATTTTGCTGATGATTTTAATATCCCTTACAAATTCCCATTTTTTACATTTTATTGTAGTTTTCAGCCTTTTGTTTTAATTTTACCTTTTCTTTTAGGATATTTTCCAGTCTCCAGGATCTGTGGTTAAAGTGTTGCAAACATGTACAGCATGGAATCAGACACTTTTGTCCAACTCGTCGATGCCAACCAGTTATCCTAAATTAATCCAGTCCCATTTGCCAGCAGTTGGCCCTTCACCCCCCAACCCTCTATTGATATACCCATCCAGATGCCATTTGAAATGCTGCAATTGTACAAGCATCCACCACAACTCATTCCATACATGCACCACCCTCTGCATGAAAAATGCTGCCCCTTAGGTCCCTTTCAAATCTTTCCCCTCTCACCCTAAACCACCGCAGGGAAAATATTTTGTCTATTTATCCTATCCGTACCTCTCATGATTTTATAAACCTTTATAAGGTCACACCTCAGCCTTCTGTGCTCCAGAGAAAACAGCCCCAGCCTATTCCACCTCTCCCTGCAGCCCTGACAATATCATTGTAAAGGAGAAAGTGAGGTCTGCAGATGCTGGAGTATCAGAGCTGAAAATGTGTTGCTGGAAAAGCGCAGCAGGTCAGGCAGCATCCAAGGAACAGGAAATTCGACGTTTCGGGCATAAGCCCTTCATCAGGAATCTTATTTTTGCGGTTGCAGGGGAAGGTGCCGGGAGTGGAGGTTGGGTTGGTGGGGGGTGTGGGTCTGACGAGGGAGTCACGGAGGGAGTGGTCTTTTCGGAACACTGATAGGGGAGGGGAGGGAAATATATCCTTGGTGGTGGGGTCCTGTAAATCTTTTCACAATACCATTCCTAGTAGAAGGAGACCAGAATTGCATATAATATTCCAATCTCCAACATGGACCAGCCAATGTCCTGTACAGCTGCAACATGACCTCCCAACTCCTATACTCCATACTCTGACCAATAAAGTAAAGCATACCAAATGGCTTCATCCCTATCTTATCTACCTTCAATTCCACTTCCAAAAAACTGTGAACCTGCATTCTACGGTCTCTTTGTTCAGCAACACTCCCTAGGACCTTACCATTCAATGAATAAGTCCTGGTCAAAGTGCAGTACCTTATATTTATCTAAATTAAACTCCATCTGGTACTCCTCAGCCCATTTTCTCATTTCACCATGATTATGTTGTACTCTGAGGAAGCGTTCTTCACTGTCCACTCTGCCTCCAATTTTGGTGTCATCTGCAAACTTACTAACTTATGACTCCCATGTTCATATCCAAATCATTTATATAATTACGAAAAGCAATGAACATACCACCACTCATTGTGGCATACCACAGGTCACAAGCCTCTAGTCTGAAAAAAACAACCTTCTGCCACCACCCTCTGTCTTATATCTAAGAACCAGTTTTGTTTCCAAATGGTTAGTTCTCCATGTATTCTATGTAAAATGATCTTGCTAACTAGTATACCATGAGGAACATTGTCAAATGCCTTACTGAATACCATATAAATCACGTCCACTACTCTGCCTTCATCAATCCTCTTCGTTACATCTTCAAAGAAAAACGCAATCCAGTTAGTGAGACATTATTTCCCACACACAAGCCATAGTTGACTCTCGTTGCCTTTCTATATACGTGTAAATCCTGTTCCTCAGGATTGCCTCCACCAATTTGTCCAATACTGATGCCAGGCTCACCGATCTATAGCTCGCTGGCTATCCTTATCACTTTTCTTATATAATGGCACCGTGTTCGTCAACTTAAATCTCCTGGCACCTCCCCTGTGACTATCAATGAAACAAATATCTCAGCAAGGGCCCATCAATTACTTACCTATCTTCCCATAGTTCTAGCGTACACCTGATCAGGTCCCAGGGATTTATCTGCCTTCGTGTGTTTCAAGAGATGCTACTCCACCACCGCTGTAATATGGACATCTTTCAAGATGTCACCATCAATTTCCCAACATTCTTTATCTTCCATGCCCATCACCACAGGAAACACTGATGCAAAATATTCCTTTAGTATCTCCCCCATCTCCTGCTGTTCCAGACATTGGCTGACTTGTTGACCTTTGAGGGGCCCTGATCTCTCCCTAGTTACCCTTTTGTCCTTAGTGTATTCATAAAATCATTTTGGATTATCATGAACCCTATTTGCCAAAGCCATCTCATGTACTTGATGTTGCTTTTAAGTATATTCCTTTTGCTTTTATACTCTTCCAAATATTCACTCAATCTCTGCTGACTATACCTGCCTTATGCTTCCTTCTTTTTCACGTCTAAAACCTCAGCTTCTCTGGTCATCAAGTAGTTCCTACACTTTCCAGGCTTGCCTTTCACCCTAATAGGAACATACTGTCTCCGAACTCTCCTCGTCTCATGTTTGAAAACTTCCCATTTTCCAACCTTCCCTTTACTTGCGAACATCTGCCCTCAACCAAGTTTTGACATTTCTTGCGTATACTGTCAAAGTTGGCCTTCCTAAAAATTTAGTACTTTAACTTTTATGTCCTGTCTAACTTTTTCCGTCACCATTTTAAGAACTTGTGAACGTGCAGTCACTAGCCACAAATTGCCCCCCCACCCCCATCCACTGACACCTTAGTCACCTGTCTTGTCTTACTTCCAAAGAGTAGGTCAAGTTTTGCAAATTCCCCAGTCGGTACATCCACATACTTGTTCACATTTAACATCGGGTGCAGCGGATGCAATAGATGATGTGTGTGGAGGTGCAGGTGAATTTGTGGTGGATATGGAAGGATCCCTTGGGGCCTAGGAGAGAAGTAAGGGGGGAGGTGTGGGCGCAAGTTTTGCATTTCTTGCGGTTGCAGAGGAAGGTGCTGGGAGTGGAGGTTGGGTTGGCGGGGGGTGTGGACCTGACGAGGGAGTCACGGAGGAAGTGATCCTTTTGGAATGCTGATAGGGGAGGGGAGGGACATATATCCCTGGTGGTGGGGTCCATTTGGAGGTGGTGGAAATGACAGCGGATGATACGCTGTCTATGGAGATTGGTGGAGTAGTAGGTGAGAACCAGTGGGGTTCTGCCCTGGTGGCGGTTGGAGGGGCGGGGCTCAAGGGCGGAGGAGTGGGAAGTGGAGGAGATGCAGTGGAGGGCATTGTCGATCACGTCTGGGGGGAGTCTGCAGTCCTTGAAGAAGGAGGCCATCTGGTCTGTACGGTATTGGAACTGGTCCTCCTGGGAGCAGATGCGGCGGAGACGAAGGAATTGAGAATGGGATGGCGTTTTTACAGGGGACAGGGTGGGAGGAGGTGTAGTCTAGGTAGCTGTGGGAGTCAGTCAGTTTATAGTAAATGTCCGTGTTGATTCGGTCGTCTGAGATAGAAATAGAAAGGACTAGGAAGGGGAGGGAGGAGTCTGAGATGGTCCAGGTAAATTTGAGGTCGAGGTGGAAGGTGTTGGTAAATTGGATGAACTGTTCAACCTCCTTGTGGGAGCACGAGGCAGCGCCGATACAGTCATCGATGTAGCGGAGGAAAAGGTGGGGTGTGGTGCCAGTGTAGTTGTGGAAGATGGACTGTTCCACATATCCTACAAAGAGGCAGGCATAGCTGGGGCCCATGCGGGTGCCCATGGCAACTCCTTTGGTTTGGAGGAAGTGGGAGGATTGGAACGAGAAGTTGTTCAGGGTGAGAACCAGTTCAGTCAGTCGAAGGGGGGTGTCAGTGTAAGGGTACTGGTTGGTGCGGCGGGAAAGGAAGAAGCGGAGGGCTTTGAGTCCTTCGTGATGGGGGATGGAGGTGTACAGGGACTAGATGTCCATGGTGAAGATAAGGCGATGGGCACCGGGGAAGCGAAAATCATGGAGGAGGTGGAGGGCGTGGGTGGTGTCCCGAACGTAGGTGGGGAGTTCTTGGACTAAGGGGGACAGGACCATATGCAGAGATGAGTTCAGTGGGGCAGGAGCAGGCTGAGACAATGGGTCGGCCGGGGCAGTCAGGTTTGTGGATTTTGGGCAGGAGGTAGAAACGGGCTGTGCGGGGTTGTGGGATTATGAGGTTGGAGACGGTGGATGGGAGATCCCCTGAGGTGATGAGGTTATGGATGGTCTGGGAGATGATGGTTTGGTGGTTGGAGGTGGGGTCATGGTCAAGGGGCCAGTAGGAGGAGGTGTCCGCGAGCTGGGATAGTTCTTTGCCTCTCGAAATGTAACAGATTATGGATTGAGATGTGCTTTTCTGCTGGTCGGGTTTAAATTGCAGAGTGGTTTACCTCATGTCGGAACAAATACCACTTCTGTAGTTACACTCTATTTCCCATATTTTAGCCAACTCATTGCCCAGGACCTATCAATCGCAAGCATTTCTAATTTGCTCACCAACCTGCCATGTGGCACTGTATCAATTGTTTTCTGAAAGTTCACTACCCTCATCTACTGCTTCTTTCCTATCGTCAAAGAACTCAATTAAATTTCAGACTTGAACTTCCCTTGAACCAACCTGGTTGACTGTCCAGTTTTAACTTATTTTTCTGTGCATATTTACCCTCTACTGTGTGATGGCTTCTATCGGTTTACACAGTATTCATGTCAAGTTGACAGGTCTAGAATGTCCTGGATTATCTTTTGTCTCTTTTATAAGCATTGACGTCAAATTTATTACCTTGGGACTAATCGTGTGTTCACAGGAAACTGGAAAATTTCTGTTAACATCTCTCCGATTTCTCTCTTACCTGTTTCAGCTATTTAGGATGTACTTAAGACGGCACTGGTCACATCTCTACCTGAGATTTTTTAGTGCCTCTACTTTCTCTATCATTATACTGCTCAGTTGCTCAAAACCCACAATTTCAACAGGACCCTTACCATTATTTTCCAATATGGTATAGACAGAAGCAAAGCACTTATTTAGTGCCTGAACAGTACCTTTGCTTCAGTTAGCAGTTTGCCATTACGCGGGTTGTATCTTTTAGGCCTCACTGTATCCTTCACTCATCTTGTGCTAATATGTTTGAAGAACCTTTTGCTGTTTGTTTTAACACAGCTTGCCACCCTTTCTCCTGCCATCCATCTCCTGTATCATGCTTCCTCTCAGCCTTTCGTCCTCCAGTCTTAGCACCTCACCTGCATTTGAACTATTGTCCCTGATTTCTTTTGCTATTACTATTTCAGTTTGCATCACATGCTTCCTTTTTCTTCCTTAATTTCTCATCAGTGTCCTTAGTTATTCAAGTTTTTCTAGCTTTGGATACTATGTCTTTATTTCTCATGAATATGTACCTAGCTTGCAACCTGTTCATCTCCCATTTGAATGTCTCCTATTTTTCATCCACTGCTTTCTATACCAAAATGCATTTTCGGTCAATCTGCTCACGTTCAACTTTTAGGGCACTAAATTCAACTTAAATAGACAATTTCAGAAAGTTTCCTTCATGCATGACAGGATTTTCTTCCCTTCCATGTCCACATCATACCTTGAGGAATGGTACCTGTGTAGCTGTGGAGGAGGGACTGTTCCACACATCCTACAAAGAGGCAGGGGTAGCTCGGACGTGAGGCAGGTATCGATTACTATCCATCTGTTTTGTAGGAATTGGAAGTATTCAAAAGAAAAATTAGTAATAGTGGTGATCAGTTCTAAGAGTATCAGTAGATAGATCTGGTTGGGTTTGCAGGAGAGGGGGCTAAAAATGTAGAGAGACTGGATATCCACGATGAAGGTGATGTGTTGGGGGCCGGGGAATTGAACGTGTTGGAGTAGATGGAGGGCATATTTGGTGTCCTGAATATATGGGGGGGGGGGAGGTGTTGGTCGGCATCTGGACCAAGGGGGACAGAACACTTTCAAGGTAAAAGGAGAAGAGTTCAGTGGGGCAGAGACCATCCTTTGACTGGGGCAATCAAGTTTATGGATTTTGACGAGGAGATAGAGACGAGCGGTGCAGGGAACTATAAGATTGGAGGCTGTGGATGGTAGATTTCCTGAATCGATGAGGCTGTCAATGGTATGGGAAATGAGTGGTGATGAAAAACGGGGTTATGATCGAGGGGCCAATATGAGGAAGTGTCAACGAGTTGGCGTCTGGCCTCAGCGACGTTAAGGCAGAAGTGCCAAACTACTACCACAACTCCATTTTCAGGTGGTTGGATATTAGAGTTGGAGTGGAGGGAGCAGGGCCTGCGCATTGAGAGGGAGAGAGGTTGGAGTGAGTGAGAGGGTGGAGAGATTGAAGCTATTGATGATGTGACACACGGAGGGTGGGAGGCCAGGATGAGGTGTCCAGGAGGATGGTGCTTGGATGCGGTAGAAGGGGATTTTGGAGAGTGGGTGGCAATGACGTTCAAAGAAGGAGGCACAGAGGTGGAGTTGCCAGAAAAAGAGTTTGATATCTTGAAATTTGTTGACATGTAGGCATAGTAAAATGAAAGAGAGTTGTTTGCTGAGGACTGACCGTACATCCTCAGTGAGAGAGAAATCTCAGGGAATGTTAAAGACGTTGCAAGGCTTGGGACTGGCGACTACTGTTGAACTGGAGTTTGAAGTTGGGGTAGAGATTGGTTCTGTGGAATAGGAATGGCCATGTGATGGGTGGTGATAACAGCAGAAGCAGCACAGTCGGCAGATTCCATGGAAAGTGGCGTGGTCAACAGCAGAGGTGGAAGTGGCGTGTTTTGCGGCATTCATTGGGTGGCTTGGTCAGTGGAGTCTGCAAGGCGGTGTCAGAATGGCACCAGGATTGACATTTGCAGAAGTGACGTGGTCGGTGTCAGAGGTGAAAGCGGTGGTTAGTCTCTGCAGGGGCATTGGGGTTGGTAGGATCAGCAGAGGTGGGGTTCGCAGATGTGACATTGTCAACGGCATCTGTAGGAGTAAGGCATGGTTTGTGGCAATGGGGTGGCTGGAGTGACGGTGTGGTTAATGGCATCTAGAGGATTCAGGAGGAGTTTGGGTGTATGGTTTAGAGTGGTCAAGGAGGTCTGGGAGGTATATTTATTCTTACAAAGTGATTGAAGGGCTTCAGAGTGGCGGGCATGACCAGGGAGAGGGACCCACTGAGAGTGAGGAGGGAAACCTCTTCAAGTTGGGCATCCTTGGCAGAGGTAGATATGTGGAACAATCCTACTTCTGCAGCTACACCGGCACCATTCCCCACCTTTTGCTTAACTGCATTGATGACTGTGTTGGCGCAGCCTCATGTTCCAACAAGGAGCTCAAACATCACCCATACCCTTTATCCTTGTCGTCAAATTCATCCTGACGATCTCTGACACCTCACTCTCCTTCTGGGACCTCTCAGCCTTCACCTCTGGCAACCGGCTTAGCATTCAAATCCACTAACTGCCACAGCTACCTCGACTACACCTCCTCCCAGCCCTTTCCCTTCCAAAAATGCATTCACATGCTCTCAATTCCTCTGCTGTATCTGGTCCCAGGATGAGCTATTCTTTTCCAGGATATTTCACATGTTTTCCTACTTTAAGGAATGTAATTTATCCTACCCCAGTGATCCACAATGTCTTCAACTGGATCTCTTCCATTTTCCATACCTCTACTCTCAAACCCCTCTTCTCCACAACCACAACAAGGATAGAGTCCCTTAGTCCTCATATGCCACCCCACTAATCGCCAAATCCAACACATCATCCTCTGCTATTTTCACCACCTGCAGTCTGACCGTACAACCAGAATGATATTTCCTTCCCCACCCCTATCTGTTTGCCGTAGGGATCGCTCACTCCGCAACTCCCTCGTCAGTTCCACACTTCCATCCAACATGATTCTCACATCTGTCACATTTTGCTGCAGTCGTAGAATACCTGCCCCCACACCTCCCCTGTTACCTCTGTCCAAAACCCCAGGGAATTATTTAAGGTCTGGCAGAGATTCACCTGTATTTCCTAATTTATTGCATTGTTGCTCCTCATGTGGTCTCCTCTACGTCAGGGAGACCAAGTGCAAAGTTGGGTACTAATTCAGGGAACATCTTTGGTCCGTACACTCCGATCAATCCTACCTCTGGTTGCCAGTCATTTCATCTCACCCTCCAATTCTCCTAAAGACATGCCCATCCTGGGCCTCCTCCACTGTCAAAATAAGGCTACACGCAAACTGGAGGCAGAGCAACTCATCTTCCACCGTGGGAGCTTACAGCCATAAGGCCTCAACATAGAGTTATCGAGCTTCCAAATCTCTCCACCCCCCCCCCCCCCCCACCTCATCCCAGATCCAGCCTTCGCTCTCCTCCTGCCTCCTCGACCCAACCTCATCTGTTCATCCTCCTTCCCAGCTGCCTACTCCACCTTTCCCACTGACTACTCACTATCATCTCCTCCTGCATCCACCTGGCACCATGCCACCCATCTTCCCCCAGCTCCATCCCCTCCCTCTATTTATTTTGCTGCCCCCTTCCTCCTACCCAGTCCTGATGAAGGATGTTGCCTCAAAATTTTGACTCTCCTGCTCTTCTGACATTGTTTAACCAGCTGTGCTTTTTCCAGCTACCAACTTTATTGCTGGTTTTCACCCTCTCTTTCCAGTGTTTATCCAGCTGTTCTCTTATATTCTCTTATATTCTGAACCCATACACCTGAGAGGCAACAGACCATATATGACTCATGATTTCGGCTGCTACTGTCTATCCGTCAAGCTATGGAATCACTCACCTTACCACCTTTTGAAGCTGCCTACCAGCCTTCCTCTTTTTTCCCCCCAGAGCAGCTTTGTGCACTACGGTACTTTGGTAAATAAGGTCAATGAAAATCCAAAGAGATTCTACAAATACATTAAGGACAAAACAGTAGCTCGAGCAGATATGTGTGGAACTGTAGGAGATGAGTGAGACACTGAGCGAGTGTTCCACATCAGTATTTCCTGTGGAGAAGGATATAGTAGCTTGAGAATTTGGAGAAATAAATAGTGATAGCTTGACAATTGCAAGGGCCGAAGGGCCTGTTTCCAATCCATAGGGAATCCAATCTAATCTAAATTAATTACAGAGGAGGTAGTGCTGGACAGCTTAAAATATCCCAAGGTGGATAACTCCTCGTGAACTGATCATGTATATCCCAGAAGTTTGTGGGAATGTAGGGAAGTGATTGCTGGGCCCTTGCTGAGATATTTGTATTATCAATGAAGACTGGAAGGTGGTTAATTATTTAAACGAAGTGGTAAGAAAAAAAAATGGGTAAAATGTTGGAGAGGATTCTGAGGGACAGGATTTTCATGTACAGAGGAGCCTCGATTATCCAAAAATGAATTATCTGAAAATCAGATTATCCAAAGCCGATCTCGAGATCCTGATAGAATCATGTGTTTCCAGCTGTGATCGCGTCTTTTCTTAACTGTGCTTAAACAGGCACCATCTCCGAATGGTAGCCCTCTCTCTCTGTGCATACTTCCCTTGGAGTTCTACAAAGGTATGCACCCTAATCACCCTCTTTCCCAGATAATCTCTCCAACATTGTCCTAAACAAGGCAGAGGTGGAACCTGTCAAATGTTGCAGTAAAACCTTCTCTGTGCGTGTGCTATGTTGAAACTTACCCCACAATGGCAGCTGCAGCAGTCTTGTTGGTGTGCAGTCCTGCTGTCCGGTGAGGGAGTGGGGGCAGATGGGTGGTCGGTTTTGGAGGAGGTTGGGGGTGGCAGTGTTGGCCAGGGCCTGTGTTCGTGGCGGGATCTCGCACGCTGTGTGCTTTTGCAGTCTCCTGAACCGGACACAGACATTAAAAACTCCGGGCCCCAGAGGACAGGCATTTAATCAATTAATTGATTAATCGATTATCCGAAAGAAATAGTTCCAGCCCATCTCCTTCGGATAATCAAGGTTACCCTGTGTTTGGAAAAGCAAGCATTGATTACAGATAGTCAATGTGGCTTTATGCACGAGAATTCATATCTCAATAACTTGATTGAGTTCTTTGAAAAAGCGACAAAGAGGACTAATGAAGGCAGAGTGGTGGACATTGTCTGCCTGGACTTAGGCAAGATGTCTGACAAGATTCCATATAGTGGGTTGGTTAGCAAGGTTAGCTCACGTGGACTACAGGGAGTGCTAGCCATTTGGACATAAAATTGGCTTGAAGGTAGGAGACAGGAAGGTTGTGGAGGGTTTTTGTTTGTAGTAGAGGCCTGTGCCACAAGGTTCAGTGCTGGGTCCATTTGTTTTCCTACTTTATAAACATGAGATGCTTGTCAATATAGGAGGACTGGTTAGGAAGTTTGCAGATTACACCAACATTGGTGGTGTAGTGGACAGTGAAGAAAGATATCAATAGTGCCTTGATCTAATGGGCTCAGGGATGGAGATGGCGTTTCATTTAGATGAATGTGAGATGTTGCAATTTGATAAGGCAAATCAAAGCCAGTTTCATACGCTTAATGGTAGGATCCTGGGGACTATTACCGAAGGAAGAGACCATGGGTGCAGGTGTATAATTTGTTGAAACTGGTGTCACAGGTAGACAGAATTGTGAAAAAGGTTTTCGGTACACTTGCCTTTATTTATCGTTGCTTTAAGTATAGGAATTGGGACATCATGTTGCAGCTGAATCTGTGTGTGAGGTCAGTCTTGCAACTGGCATGCATTGTGACATGTAACGTCATTCAGTGACACTGGCGGCACACAGCAGTCACAATTTTGTATAAAGACAAAGTAACACAGTGGAGGCAGTCTGAATGGTAACTCTGATTCTCTCCCTCTTGTCTCAATACGTGCTGTTGCTTGCAGAGCTTTCTCACAAATTGTTTAATTTGTGGATCCTCGATCCTTGCTTCTTGCCACAACATGCCCAGCAATCTCATTGTCCTGATGTCATTCACTCTTATGAGGTTAATCCATTTGCGCTAAGGTACATGGCAGCAGATCTGTCCATCTCTGCCCTGTCTTCTGAATGGCTTTGGCTAATGTTCTCTTCACTGTCCTATTCAGTCACACGACTATTCCTAAGATCTGCAAGTGGTAGAGGCTGTGAAACCTTTGTTTGACTCCTTGCAACTAACAAACTTCATAAAAGCTTCACAAATAGGAGCAGAAGTAGGTCACTGAGCCTCTCACGACTGCCGCGCCATTCATCTACCCTGGGAAATGAAATACATTTTGTGTTTGCTCCTCATAGCCCTTAACTGACTGATATTTCAACTCTACCTACTTCCTGTTCAGATCCTTTCAGTGATTTACCCTCCACAGCTATCCGGGGTGGAGAACTCCCAACATTCACTTTCTCTGGGAATAAATTATTCGTGTATAGTTTTAAATAAATGTGTCCTACTCTGAGACGATGTCCTCTAGTTTGAGGTTCCTCCTCTCAACATTTACTATCAAGCTCACCCCGTACCCAAAATCTAGCAGATCTTCCCACAATCTTTCAAAATAAAAGAAGAAAGCATAATTGGTTTTCCCATCCTTGATCAGTCGCCAATGCAGCCGACTGAACTTCTCTTGAATTGCCTCTGATGCTGTTATCTCCTTCCTTAAATACAAGGTACAAAACTCTATCCATCACCCCAGCAATGAAGCCCAAAATTCTATTCATTTTTATAATTACTTGTAGTCTGTTAATAACTGCTGGATCACTTAAACCTCATCGTGATCTGAGTCCATTGTAATCATAGTTCCCCCATCTCGGGGATTACCATTACTTGAATGACAGTTGAGGGTGAACAGTCTCATGTCAAAGGGGCTTTATCAAAACTGTAAGTAGGTCAATAATAACCAAACAATAAATCTTTCTCTGATTCGGTGGTGTGGCCTCAGGAATATATTTGTAACTGCTCATTTCGGCAGGGCTGGTGCAACATGGGGGCTTTGATTGCTGTTCCCAGGTTATACTGAGCACATACCATAAATCTACGCAGTGTTTATCTGTGTCTCTTCCCATTCCTTGTCACAACAATCTGTCCAGCCTCCTCAACATGGTTTCCTTATCATGGTATGCATTTTTCTGGTATTATGAGTTTATGCTGAATGCCATTTGGTGTGGTCACCTTTCCTCTCTTCACCATACTCACAGAGTCACAGTCACAGAGATGTACAGCATGGAAACAGACCCTTTGGTCCAACTTGTCCATGCCGATCAGATATTCCAACCTAATCTAGTCCCACTTGCCAGCACCCGGTCCATATCCCTCCAATCCCTTCCTCTTCATATACCCATTCACATGCATTTTAAATATTGTAATTTTACCAGCCTCCACCACTTCATCTGACAGCTCATTCCAGACATACAACACCTTCTACATGAAAAGGTTGCCTCTTAATTCTCGTTTACATCTTTCCTCTCTCACCCTAAACCCTCGAGTTCTGGACTCCCCCACCCCACGTAAAAGGCCTAGTCTATTTACCCTATCCATGCCCCTCATGATTTTATATGATTCTATGAGGTCACCCCTCAGCCTCCGGCACTCCTGGGGAAAAAAAACACCTTGCCTATTCAAACTCATCCTATAGCTCAAAACCTCCAACCCTGGATACATCCTTGTAAATCTTTTCTGAATCCTTTCAAGTTTCACAACATCCTTCCGATAGGAAGAAGACCAGAATTGCACACAATATTCCAACAGCTGCCTAACGTTGTAAAGCTTGATATACCTGAATGCCTTGCCAAGCCATTTCAGAGGGCATCTCAGAGTCAGCCACGCTTGTGTTGTTCTGGAGTCATATTTAGGCCAGACCAAATAAGGATGGCAGATTTCTTTCCCTTAAGACAACTGACAATGGTTACATGGTCATCATTAAAGCTTTTAATTCCAGAATGTTTAATGACTTTTTGCATTCCTTGTTTTCTCCCATTGCTTTTTTTTTGCTTCTTTCTCTTCTTTTTCCCTGCTTAAACCTACTGTTTACCCTTCCTCAGCTCCATTTGTGCTGCTGTCATTTGTTGCTTGAGGCCTCTTGTTAATGTTTGCTTTGTGCCAGATTTGACCATCAGTTACCTGGCCTCCACATTCTGGCCCGCATGCCAGGACTCATTACGCTGCTGCTCTGGGAATCACCCATTCGCTTTGTTACCACCATGGGACTCGGTCGATGCTTCCTCCACTCCTCAATTAGATTAGGTGCCCTACAGTGTGGAAACAGGCCATTTCGCCCAACAAGTTCACACGACCTTCTGAAGACTAACTCACCAAGACTCATTTCCCACTGACTAATGCAATGAACACTTTGGCCAATTTAGCATAGTCAATTCACCAAACTTGCACATCATTGGATTGTGGGAAGAAACCAGAGCACCCGGAATTAACACACTCAGACACGGGGAGAATGTGTAAACTCCACACAGACAATCGCCCAAGGTGGGAACTGAACCCTGGTAGCCCTGGGAGCAAGTGCTAGGTGCCACCCTTCTGCAAAGTGACAAAATGGAAATAAAAGCATCCCTTGACAGAATAGAACATAAAAACCAATCTCGTTCACACTGAAGTCACTAACAAACAGCTTTAAACTCATTTTCCAACAATGAGTCATCCACAATGAGGCAGAAACATTGTTGATTGTGTACCTCTCCCACCCACTTCCTGTCCTGTGATGGTTTGAATAAAATTCATTTCCATTGGGAAATATAAGTTCTTGCCAAGTTCTTCCCACAAAACTCCTGCTCACTCCGATATCCGCCAGTCATCGCTCACTCCTACTGCTTCCTCCCTCTCCTCATCTTCACTATTTCTGGTTTTACTTTCCTAGTTTTACATATTGAATAGATGCTGTTCTTTCTATTGGCAATATTCAACATCTGAGTACCTCAGTGTCCCGAATCTGAATGCCTGCTCTACCTGGCAGCCTGATGCCAACTTTCACTGACTGTTTCTTGCTCCACAGTTAATATATTGATAACGGTGATTCTGTTTCAAAGAAAGTGTGGTCTCTTCAAATGTATCACCCGGTGACTGTGACAGTGGAAGATTATCTGGTTATATTCCTCGACCTGATGTTGAGACACATTCGATTATTTTCAGCAAGTTTTATTTCCTGAAGTCCACCCTGTTGAAATCATTATCTGCAACCTATGGCTGGTCTGACCTGTCCAAATTCAAATTCACCCTGAATTGATCTCTGGCCATTTATCTTAAAGATGGTTAAATTCAGAGCAGTATGAGTTACTAAACACAGAGTCTGTCTTTTGTTTGTCAGCGTGTGTTTGTGTGTGTTTGTGTGTGTGTGTGTGTGTGTGTGTGTGTTTTTCTGTATTTATGTGTGTGCCTGCATATGTGTGTCTTTGTGTCTGCCTGCGAATAAATGTCTCTCTGTGTATGTATGTCTTCATAGTCAAGAGTGTAGTGCTGGGCAAGCACAGCAGGTCAGTCAACATCCGAGGCGCAGGCGAATAATTCCTGATAAAGGGCTTATGCCCGAAATGTCAATTCTACTGCTCCTCAGATGCTGCCAGATCTGCTATGCTTTCCCAGCACCACACTCTCGACTCTGATCTCCAGCATTTGCAATCCTCACTTTCTTCTATATATGTCTTTGTGATTGTATGTACGTTTCTCTGTGTTTCTGTCTGTGTGTATGGATCAATATGTATATGTTTTCGTATGCACTTGTGCACCTGCACATGTGTGTTTCTGTGGGTCTGTGTCTTTGTATCTCACTGTTTGGCTGTGTGTATCCCTGCACGTGTGCATATGCATGTATGTGTTTATGATTGCATATGTCTGTGTCTTAATTTATTTCTGTCTCTGTATGTGTGTGTTGGTTTGTATATATGTGTGCTTTGGGACTGTGTGTGTAGGTCCCTGTGTCCCTGTTCACACTGTTATTTCTGACAGTCTCACAATGACCTGATTGACCCAAAGACGCAAGGTTAAAAAACACACAACACCAGGTTATAGTCCAACGGGTTTAATTGGAAGCACTAGCTTTCGGAGCGCTGCTCCATCATCAGATGGTTGTGATTTCTGGAGCAGTGCTCCGAAAGGTAGTGCTTCCAAATTAAACCTGTTGGTTTATAACCTGGTGTTGTGTGATTGCTAACATTGTACACCCAGTCCAACACTGGCATCACCAAATCAAAGCTACAAGGGGCTGCGTGGCGATGTCACCCCAAGGTGGCTGCTCCTATATGGAAGGACTTAACAAGGAAGAAGCAGGTCATGAGGAGAGGCAGAGTGGCTCCCTCTGGCTGCCAGGAGGAGAAATCCACAGCTACTTTCTGAATAAATGAAAAAAGTTTTCAGAGAAATGACCCATTGGGTCCTCTACTCTCCTTTCATCGTTCTGTAACAAGGCAGGCACCCACCCCCTAAAATACCAACATGAATTACTACATTTCAATAAAGTTATAAAAACACAACACCAGGTTATAACCTAATGTTGTGTGATCCTTAATTTTGTCCACCTTAGTCCAACACTGACACCTCCAAACCATGACCACAATACAATAGGCCAAGTGTACCTACTAGAAACCACAGAAGGGTGAAACATTTAACATAATTATCCATAGTGTCCAGGGAGATGTGGGCTGGAGTGGGATGGCCATGGGAACCATGGGAAATACAGGTTACAGGGACAGGGTAGGGAGGTAGGTTTGGGTGGAATGATCCTCGGAGGGGCAGTGTAGACTCAATGGGCCAAATTGTCTCCATTTGCGTTGCAGAGGTTCTCTGATTCTCACTTGGCTGGATGGCTGCTTTGTGATACAGAGCTAACAGCAGGGGCTGTGTTACCCATACCAGCTGAGGTCATCAGAAGGCCTTGCCTTCTCAACCTTGTGCTGGCCCAAGTTAAACTCACCACCAGTTGCCTCTCTATGGTGAGAGAGTGACCCTTCAGGGCAATGGTGTCTGGGCCAATGACAAAGTGACAGTGGAAATAGTCTGCTCTCCCCTGGGTCAGTGGCATAGACACAGTGGAATCAGTGGGGTGTCCCCAGGTCAGTGACAGAGACACAGTGGGGTCAGTGTGGTGTCCCCGTTTCAGTAACAGAGACACAGTTGGTCGGTCTGCTGTCCTTACCCTTCCATGTGTGGACAGGGATGACGATGCATTTCCTTGCGGATTCAGACGGAGTTCAGGACCACACACCACGATAGTCAAGTCCCATCGAGGCCAATGCAACTTACTGGGTCATTACTTCTGGGAGTTTTATTCTTTTCAAAGGATTTTCCAGGGTCAGTGATTGATCCAGACACTCCAATATGACATTGTCTGTGCTGTCCAAGATGTTGGTAGGGAGTGGATGGGAGGCTGGGCTGTTTGGGGACTTCACGTCACACACTTAAACAATTCTCGGATCTTCAATAATGTCAGTCTGTGAGGAAGAGCTTGCTGGTCCTTTTACTGAGACAGTTGTATCATCGAAAGCCACGGGTGAGGTGCTGAAATACTGGACGGTGCCTGATGGTACCATTATTGAAGAAATGAAGTAAGGAAAAGCCAGGGAACTTATAGACCTGTGAGCGTGTCTTCAGTGGTGGGTGGATTTTGACAAAAACAAAATGATGTACAGAAAAACAAAGGAGGACAGACAGTTTATACACAGAGCTTCCAGAGAGGCCTGCACATGGATGGCTCTGGGAAGTTTATTTTAATCCAGAGACTGAAAGCTGATTGTTGGGTTATTTGCAGAGTAGTCGTATATTTCTTTTCATTTGTTCAGTTCAGTGTTTGATTTTATTTTATTATTGTATGTTTAATATTTTCTCTATATTTTTGCATGGTTCACATCGAACTTGTGGTTATGTTTAGTTTCATATATAATGTGCTATTGTGAGCTTCTTTTTCGGACTAATGTTTCTGAGGGCACACAGGAGACACTGAGTGTGATGACGAGTTGATTAAGAGAAGTGATGACACAGCAGGATCAGTCAGATATATGATTGACTGTCAGGAATGGGAAGAGGGTAGTTCAGAACTCTCCTGCAGATTTCATCTCTCCAACAGATACTCCGTTTGTGTACTGTAAAAACAGAAAGCCTCTCAGAGGAAAACAGAACTATTTATCAGATCTTGGACACTAGGAATGAATCCTCTGTGAAACGGATTGATTAAGATTTAAAAGGGCAATTGTTGCAGGGGACCATCCCTTCAGGGGTACAAAGAAGAGACTGAGCAGCAGTGGGCGTGAACTTCGGATGGTATGTTGCTTTTCTGGTGCCAGACAGGGTGAAAGACATTTCAAAACATTTGAAGCAGATTGTCAAAGGGGAGAGTGAGAAGCCAAAAGTTGTTGTATACGTTGGGAGGAATGACATCGTTAGGGAAAGGATTAGGGCTTAAAGAGAGAATCTAAGAGCTTCGGTAGCAGGTTAATGGAACAGGACATCATAAGTAGTAATTTCTGGTTTATGTCGAGTCCCAAATTCAAATGAGGGAAGAACAGGACAGATAAATCACACTGAAGAGGTGGTGCAATATGCAAAGATTCTGTTTCTAATATCATCGGGATCGCTTCTATGACAGAAAACGCTTGTTCCAAAAGGCAGGGTTTCACATGAAATGGAAGGGACCTATATCCTTGTGGGTTCTAATTCGAGGGGCTGTAAACCTTTTGTTTTGGGGAGCGGTGGGGGAGGGGGGCGGTTTCTATGTAACAGTGAAAATAAACAGAAAGATGGGAATGGTTCCAATCAGAAAAGAGCAAGGTAGACACCAGCAATTCAGAACCCAAAGTACTTTGGAAGAATTAAACTACATTTTTTTCTATACAGAGAAGGCTGATGAGGGTATGTCTGGCAACATAGAACACGCCTGTCAGAGCGATTACAGAAATGTGGCTGAGGCAAGGATAACACAGGCTGCTCAATGCTCAGGATTTTAAATGTTATAGGAAGGATAGAAAGAGAGGCAAGAGAGGACAGGGAGGAGCATTTTTGATTAGGTAAACATTACCCTGTACTTTATTATTGTACTAAGTGTAGCTATTCCTGTAGGACCATTTCATGAAAATCTATGGTTTGCAATTAGAAATAAGAAAGGTATGATCACCTTGAAAGGATTGGACGGCAGCACGCACCCTCCCCCCCCCCCCCCCCCCCCCCCCCCCCCCCCCCCCAAGTACTCAGAGGGAAATTGAGAAGAAAATATGTTGAAATCGCAAATGTAAGAATAATAATGTTCTAATAGCTGGGCAGTTTAATTTTCCTAATCCGGCTGCCGCTGAGCAATGTGTAGTAAGGAGAGTCCAGGTCATACTGCTCCTCTCAGAGTGAAAGGCAGGGCTGAAAAGATTAGGGAATAATGGATGAATAAAGAGATTGAATTTCTCGTCAATAATCAAAAAGCATCATGAATTAGATACAATTAGGATCAGCTGGATCTCTTGGAGGTTATGAACAGTTTTGTGGCATTCTTTGGAAAGAAATCAGGAAGGAAAAGAAAGCTATGAGATAGCCTTGGCAGATAAGGTCCAGGATAATCCAAAAAGATTGTACAAAGACGATAAGAGCCAGCCAGCAACTCCAGATAGAGCAAGACCCCTTAAAGATTAACAAGGTTATCTTTGTGTTGAACTTCAGGTGATGAATATTTTGCATCAGTTTTTACTGTTAAGAAAGAAATGAAGGCTAGAAAACTCAGGGTAATAAATACTGATGTTTTGAAAACAAGGATGACATTGCAGAAGAGAAAGTGCTGGAGGTCTTAGAAAACATAAAGTTAGATAAATCTCTAGGACCTGAACACGTGTATTCCAGGACATGGTGGGAAATTGGGGAGGAAATTATGGCGCCACAGCAGAAATATTTGTATCATCTATAAACACGGGTGAAATACCAGAGGACTGGAGGGTGGGTCATGTTGTGCCAGTTTTTAAGAAAGGATGGAAGGAGAAGCCAGTGAACTTCCAGATCTGTGAGTCTGACTTTGGTGGTGGATAAGCTGTTGGAGGTGATTCAGAAAGATCGGATTTATAAGTATTTTGAGGGGCAAGGATTGAGTAGGGATAGTTAGCATGGATTTGTGTGAGGAAAATTAAGTCTCAGAAATTTAGTTGAGTTTTTTTTGAGGACTGACTGAAAAGATTGATGTGGTCAGAGCGAACGACATTGATTACTTGGTTTTCAGCAAAGCCTTTGACAAGGCTCTGCATGGCAATCAACTTAGTAAAACTAGTTCACATGGGATTTAGGGTGAGCTTGCTAATTGAATACAAAAGTGACTTCATGGTAGGAAACAGACAGTGATAGCGGAGGTATATGTTTTACATGGGAGGCCTGTGACCAGCGGTGTTCCACAGGGATTGATTTGTCATTTATGTAAATGATTTGGATGAGAATATGGAAGGCATTGTGAGTCAGTTTGTGGATGATACCCAAATTGGTGGTGAAGTTGTCAGTCAAGAATGTTACTTAAGATTGCAAAGAGATCCTGATCAATTGAGTCAATGGATTAAGGAGTAGCAGATGGAGGTTAATTTGGAAACGTGTGATGGTTGCACATTGGTGAAACAAACAAGGATAGTACTTAATGGTAGGGCCCTGGGCAGTGTTGCAGAACAGACAGGCCTTGGGGTTCAGTTACATCATTCTTTGAAATGTGTGTTAGAGGTAGACAGGGTGGTCAAGAAGGCATTCAGCATGTTTGCATTCATTGCTCAGACCATTGAATGTAGCGTTGGGTTGTTGTCCTGAGGTTTTATGGAGTGTTGGAGAGGCCTCTTCTGGATTAATGTGTGCAATTCTGGTTGCCCTGTTAGAGGAAGGATTGAATTGGAGAGGGTTCAGTAAATATTTATCAAGATGTTACTGGGAATGGAGGGTTGAGGTATAAAAATAGACCTGAAAAGCTGGGACTTTTTTCACTGGAGCATTGGAGGTGGAGTGTTGAGTTTTTGAGGTTTATCCAACCATGAGGTGCATAGAGAAAGTAAATGAAAAGGTTTATCCCTCAGGTGGGGGAATAGGAATATCAAAACAGGGCGTCATATTCAAAGGTGATAATATTCAAATATTACACAGAGAGTGGTTGGCGTATTGGAATGAACTGCCAGAGAAAGTGATGAATGCAGGTACAGTTACAACATTGAAAAGGCAGAGAGTAATCGAGATGTACAGCACAAAAATGGACCCTTTGGTCCAATTCATCCATTTCAAACAGATCCCATTTGCCAGCAATTTGCCGATGTCCTTCTAAACCCTTCCAATTCATATACCCATCCAGATCCCTTTTAAATGTTGAAATTGTACCAGCCTTCACCACTTTCTCAGGTAGCTCAGTCCATACACATAACACATATTGTGTGAAAAAGTTGTCTTTTAGGTCTGCTTTAAATATTCCCTTCTCACCTTAAGCCAACGTTCTCTTTTTTTACCCTATCCATGTCTACCTCAATTTTATAAACCTCAGCCCGCAGCCTCCGATGCTCCAGGGAAAACAGCCCCAGCCTATTTGCCCTCTCCCAAAATCTCCTCAACCCTGGCAGCTTCCGTGTAAATCTTTTCTGAAGGCTTTCAAGTTTGACAACATCCTTCCTATAGCAGGGAGACCAGAATTGAATGCAGCATTCCTAAAGTGGCCGAAACAATGTCCTATACAGCCACAACCTAACATCCCAACCATTGTACTTGAAGTGCTGACCAATAAAGGAAAGCATTGCAGATGCCTTCTTCACTATCCAATCGACCTGCAACTTTACTTTCAAGGAAGTGAGAAACTGGACTCCAAGGTCTCTTTGTTCAGCAATACTCCCCAGGACCTTACTTTATGCATATAAGTCCTGCCCTGACTTGCCTTTCCAAGATGCACATTTGGGAACATTCATGAACAGAAAACTTTTGGAGGGATACGGTCCAAGCACAGGCAGGTGGGACTACTTAGTTTTGGATGAGGTTTAGTGTGGACAAGTTGGCCCGAAGGGTCTGTTTCTGTGCTGTATGACTCTATGATTCTATGACATTGCAGCAGGCAGTCAAAAGACAGGTCAGTCTCTGCACATGCTCAATTTGTTATCCACCCCCGGGCTGGGACCAGGCATAGGGAGTACTGTGGAGGATTGGAGACACAGAGGGTCTCCAACATACAGTTGGTGTATAATGGAGGATCGCCAAAATGGGTGGTTTAGGGGAGATGAAGGCACAAAGCGGAGGGCAATTAGACTGAGATCATGGAAGGGGGAAGTGCTGGATTTGTGAGACTGCAGAATTTGTCAGGGATGGGGGTGCAAAATTGGCGCAGGAGGGCTGCAGTTTTAGGATTGAAAAACAGAAATAGGGAAGTCAAGAAAGAGAGAAAGTGAAACAAGAAAAAAGAAAGCAAGAGAGTGGGAAAAATCAACAAAGTTGAAATGAGTAGTAGGTGAGAAAAAGTCAAAGAGAAAGGCTGAGAGTAATAGAGAGATATAGCATGAGACAGATAAAGATTGAGAGAGAGAGGTGCAGAATGTGAGAGAGACAGAGAGAGAAGAGGAAAGCTCAGAGATAAACAGGAGTTAAGGAAAGACATGGCATGATTAAAGTGGTGATACTCTCCATTTCAGGTTGGTCCCAACTCTCTCGAAGATTTCTCACACTCCCTCTTTCTCATTGGGGAGAGACCCTGTTCCAGCGGCTTGATTTGGGAGGGCTGGTTCAGAAAAAGAATGGGGGATATTAAAGGATCAAACAGGGATTGAGATTCAAACGCTCCCCACACTCTCACACACCGAGACAGACATAACCACGCAGATACTTACTCCCTGCTCAGTGCACATGGCAAAAGGGACAGTGGCTGCCAGAACCTGTTTTGAAATACCCCCAGCTCTCTCAGTCAAAGGCACCTGCTCCACACAAATCCCAGTTCATCCAATCAGCTCCCAGCTCCATCTCCCTTCGGTAAACATCCCCCAGAGATGGGGCACAGCTAGAGTCACTTTGGTGGGATTAGAGGGAGGAAGGGAGGGAGGAAGGTTTGAGATAAAGCAGCAGGTGAATACTTTAGTCCAGACTGCCCTCTGCCTGCTCCTGCTGAGCACTTCTGTTTTGGAATGAAAGCTGTATATATTCTCATCCTGATCAAATTCCTTTTGTCTTTGGGCTTTCCGGTTGATCAATGTCAAAATGATAACTTGCGATTGCTGGGAATCAAAGTCAGGTCACCTGTTTGGAAGGCAGCTGTACTCACCACGATAGCACCACCACTGTCCACTTTAACTCAACCTCATCCCCAAACACATTTAAAAAAAGACCTCTATCATGACAAATTAATCAGAGCTGATGTTGACACATTGAAGGTGATGTTAGGTCAGGTGACAGTAACTGATATGAAGAGGGAGATTTGAAGGAGCATCTTAAATCGGAAGGGGACCTGGGGCATTGGAAGGTGCAGAGAGAGAGTCCAGGAGTCCGTCTTTTTTGGCTTGGATTCCCCGCCAACACATCAACTGGTTCATGGAAAGTAAGGAATAAATAAATGGATCGATACCAGAGGATTGAATGGAAATGAATTACTGTTGAAAATAGATTTGCAATCAGAAGATGCAGAACATGATTTACTCTTTATAACACTGCTTTTTCCCCCCTTTTGTCGAGATGTGTGGATCAGTGTATTCAGTGAGGAAGCGTGGAGAGGACTCTGCAGTGAACAGTGATCTTTTCATCCAGCTCATTTATTTATGTATCTGTGTACCTCACTGAGAACTGATAGCTTGGGATGAAAGTACCTTTCATGTCTAACTCCTCTATCCGTTTTGCTTTTGCTGTTCCGCTTTCTACTAACTGTCGCTCCTTGTTGTCAGCATTTTACACAGGCTTTGCTCCACCAGTCTCTTTCACTTTGTTACTCAGATGGAATCATCCCTTGCCCATTTTTATGTCTGTTATCATAAAAGGGATAGGGAATGCTGGAAAACTAAAGAAATTGAGTGATTGGTTAAGAAAAAGGAATCATATGTCAGGTTTCGACAGGATAATTGGAATGAATTGTTAGAAGTAGGAGTATACTTAAGAGGGAAATCAGGAGATCTAAAAGGGGACATGAGATAGCTTTGGCAAACAGAATTAAGGAGAATCCAAAGTGTTTTTACAAATACATTAAGGACAAAAGGGTAACTAGGAAGAGGATGAGTTCACTCAAAGATCAGTAAGGCGGCCTTTGTGTGGAGCCTCAGAAAATTGGGGAGAAACTAAGTAAGTATTTACTGTGGAAAAGGATACGGAAGATTTAGACTGTGGAGAAATAGATGGTGACATCTTGCAAAATGATCATATTACAGAGGAGGAAGTGCTGGATGTCTTGAAATGCATAAAGATGGATAAATCACCAGAACCTGATCAGGTGTACTCTGGAACTCTGTGGGAAGCTAGAGAAGTGATTGCTGGCCTCTTGCTGAGATATTTTTATCATCGATAGACACAGGTGAGATGACTGAAAACTGGAGGTTGGCAAAAGTGGTGCCACTGTCTAAGAAGGGTGGTAAGGACAAGCCAGGGAACTATAGAAAGGGAGCCTGATGTCAGTGGTGGGCAAATTGTTAGAGGAAATCCTGAGGGACAGGATGTACATGTATTTGGAAAGTACTGATTGGGGATAGTCAACATGGCTTTTTGCGTGGGAAATCATGTCTCACTAGCTTGATTGAGTTTTTTGAAGAAGTAACAAAGAGGACTGATGGCGGCAGAGCGGGAGATGTGATCTATATGGACTTCAGTGAGGCCTTTGACAAAGTTCCCCATGGGAGACTCTATGACTAAGTTGGTACTCCTCCTTCTCCTCATTCCATTATCTGCTGCAGCTAATGTTGGCTTTCAGTTACTTGGATTTGTTCACCAACTGAGTAACTTTTATAACTGGATATTTCACGTCATACTTTAACTGGTCTCTGAACTTTTTCTGCGTCACCACATAAATAAGTGCATTTGTGCAGCAACTTAGGGTCCGCAGCATATATGTGACTTCATTAAAGAGACGACGATCATAGTAATCCAAGGAATCAGCAGCTCGAAAGAAGTTTAAAACATGCAGAAACCACAGAAGTATGAAGCTGGTGGTGATGGAAAAGAGTAAAGTCACAGAGTTCTTTCTGCTCTCGATCTCTGGATCATTCTCTATTTTTCCGTGGGCCCACAGTCCCTTACACATCTTCACGGCCTGGAAGATGTGTCTAGCAGTCAGAATGTTGAGAAAGAGAAGAAAAGTGAATGGTAACAACGGTGTTAAAAAATGTTCAAAGTATTGAAAACTTTCCCACCGGTCACTGTAATAACTGGACCGCATTTTACATTCCCATGGGATATTGTTGATAATCTTTCTAGGTATATATCGAAAGTAGTTGGCAATGTTCTTTAAAGAAAAGAAAATACAGATGGTTGCTACAACCCTCTTTGCAGTTTTCTCTGTACAATACTTCGTTTTCATCTGATGAAAACAAATGGTAACAAATCGATCAAAAGAAAAAGCAACAGTGAACCAGACAGAACAATCAATAGTCAAGCAGACAAGGACATCGATAACACTGCAATCAGGAGTGATGTCCAGGAAACACCGGGGATAATAATAATATGAAAACCGGTCAAGTACGATGTCAAAAGCAATGAACAGCAGATCAGATGTTGCCATGGCCACCAGATAGTGAGTGCTGCATGCAGAAAGACCACACTTCCGCCGAACTAAGATCATTATCACCACGAGACTAACTGCAAGAGACAGAGAAAGGAACAGACAGACGAGAAGTTACGGATCAAACATTCTCTAATGCCTGAGCCCAGATGTGAGCAATGCACAAAGATAATTGTTGCTCCATGTCATATGAAGTTTAACGAATCTGAACAGTAGCAGCAACCTCTCTCTAAATGAATCATTTGCAATCTTAAAAGACAGAGGGAAAACATGAACAGCAGATTGCTCACGAAAACAGGTCATGTACTCAATGATTTTATTGGGTTGGCAGCATTTGATTACACCACCTTTATAGATTACTCAGACTGGCTGGTGATTCCCCTGAGACCACAAAATTCACACAATGACATCTTGAATCAGTAGAACAGCGAATAGGAAGCACCTACCTTGGAGATTGATTGCAAAATTTCAGTATTTGGTTTTGGAGTCTCCAAAGCTCAGATTGGCCACATAATTGTATATCCCCACTGAATGAATGACAGCACAGGGCATTGAATCACTCCACACTGTCCAGGAATGAATGCTGTCCACAATGTGGATGAAAGAAATGATCAGGCATTGAGTCCCTCCCTCATGGACAGCATTGAACATCGTTGCAATCCGTACCATGGAAGCATTCCGTAATGAATCCAACCATCATTACCCAAGCTGCATACTCACCGAAATCATAAGCACTGCAACATTTGACACAGACTCAGCCACATATCCAACACTGTTGACCACAACCCACACCCAAATAAAACCTGAATCCATATTACTTTATTCGTTGCAACTTTCTGGTTTAGAAATCACACATTTTACCAGGTGTTAAGTGAAGCGTCCTGCCTGATGTCCTGACTCATGCTCCCAAACTCTTCTCCTTAAGAATAGAGATCGCCCTCCCAAATTCAGAGCGCACACTGGAGCTGCGAATCCTCATCACCTAACCAGCATTCTCCATGGCAATCATCAGAGACTGTTTCTGTGAGAGGATCATAGAAACCCTACCGTATAGAAAGAGGTCATTCGGCCCATTGAATCTGCAGCAAAACTCTGAAGAGACTCCTACCCAGACACCACCAAATGGATGAGGTCTTTATCGTGACAGACTTACCTAACCTGATACCCTGGGAAGGGAGGGACAATTCTGTGCAGCCGACCAATCTAATGTGCACGCATTTGGATTTCGAGAAGAAACCTATGCAGACACGGGGAGAATATGATCCAGACAGTCACACAATGATGGAATCGAACCCAGGTCTTTAAGCACTTTGAAGCTGCCTTGCTAACCACTGTGCCACCGCGTCATCCCTAAACCGCTCTGGATTCATGCCATTACTAAAGATGTTGCAGGACAATGGCCTAATGGACCTATCACGAGACGGTTAATTCATAGACATAGGCAATGATCTGGGGAGCTGGGTCAACTTTCTCTTGGTGGATGGTGGAATCTCAATCAGTCGAATTATGATGATGTAACGATTGACAGTTGTCAGGCATAAAAATCATCTCATTCACTAATGTCCTTTAGGGAAGACAATCTGCCATCCTTACCTCATCTATCCTACATGTGACTCCAGAGCCATGACAACCTGATTAACTCTTACCGGCCCACTGTGCAATTAGGGAAGATTGTTAAATGTTGGCCTCACCACCACACCCACATCCTTCTCAATGAAAAAATGAAAATGGAGCTTTACCTGCACAGCCAACTACCTCTTGCAGCCATTGCTCCCTTTTTAGATCTTTCTCTGCGATTGATATCCCCACACTTCGTCCATTATCACAGACAAAATTATCCACCTCAAATTTGCTACAAATTCAACGATCAAGAACTGAAAGATGATGAGGTGTATATCCTCCGGGCATCGGGTGGTTAGGGTTTGGCGATGGAGGAGGCCCAGGACCTGCATGTCCTTGGTTGAGTGCGAGGGGGATTGAAGTGTTCGGCCACGGGGCGGTGTGTTTGATCCATGCAGGTGTCCCAGTTATGTGGAGTGCAAAACATGCGCCCACACCTCCCAACTCATCTCTGCCCAAGGCCCAAAAAGTTCCTTCCACATCCAACAGAAATTTACCTATACTTCCACCAATGTCATCGACTGTATCTTTGCAACCGATGTGGTGTCCTCCAGATCTGGGAGACAGGACACCAACTTGTGGATCGTTTCAGAGAACATCTCTGGGTCACCCACACCAGCCAATCCCACTGCCCCGTGCTGAACACTTCAACTCCACCTCCCACTCCCCCAACGACATGCAGTCCCTGGGCCTCCTCCATCTCTAAACACTAACCACCTGCTGCCTGGAGGAAGAACGTCTCATCTTCTGCATTCAGACCTTCTAACCAGACAGAATCAATGTAAATTCAACTAGTTTCCTCATTTGCATCCCTAAACCTTAACACAGGCCTAATCCCCCAACTCGGCAGTGCCCCCTTGAAATATCCTACCTGTCCATCTGCCTTCCCACCCATCTGCTCTACCCTCCTCTCCCACCCCAAACTCAATTTCCATCCCTCGATAGCCATAAAACAGTCTGGGGTTTACTCAGCAACGAAATGTGACCTCCTATCAACCAGCCCACCTGTAAACCTCAATCACTGTTTGAGCAGACATCCTGTTTAATCACTGGTACAATGATGTCCCATGCTATTGGCCAAAGAACATCATGCAAACCAGGACCAAGAGGCAGAACAATGCATATGTTTTTTTTGACAATAAAGAACTTCAACAACACACATCATAAATCATATTCTTTGAGTTGCGTGTTACTGATGGACATAAATCAACTGGTGACGCAGATTTAGTATCGATCTCACCAAGTCCCTGAGTTCTGAACATCAGATGAATTGAAGGTCCCAACAGCAGGGCTAACTGTCAGTCCAAATGGCCGGATGTTCTTTATCCCACTTGGATTCTTGGAGCAACACAACAATCTCAAATATCCTAAATCACCCATCAGTCACCCCAAACAAACTTGTCTTTGATCAGTGAGGAATCCTGGTGAACCACCCAATCCCCACCATTCTGAGCCCTGTGGACCTGGCCAAAGAACCGAGATTTTCACAAAATTAACGGAGCACTGCATTCCATGGTGTAACACTATGGCTTCACAGTGAATCACGTTTAAAATATATCCAGATGATTCATTTGTCAGTACCAACAAAATAACAATAATCAAAATAATAAGTCTTATCCAAACCGGTAGCCAAAGACTAAATAACAATACCAAACGAATGTACATGGGAGCCCCTTCACATTGACCAGTGCTGTTCCAGGAACATCAATGGATAACACCAACAAAGGGCAACTTGGGGAACATCCTGTTGGACAGAGTTGTTTTATCCTCGATGTGACGTGAGAGCTGCTACCACTGCACTCCAGATGTCAGTGTTTGTCATAAAAAAGTCCACACCACAGCACTGTCCAACGTTTTCCAAATAGCACAAATCACTCATCTTTTTGATGATCAAATAATTCAACATAACCAATCATAATTGGAATCTTGCACTCAACACCTCTCCCAGTGAACTGTCCTCACAAATATTATGCCCCAGACATCCACTGACTGAAAACAAAACAGACAAGATGGTCAAAGCTATCCGTACTGACATTCACTGATCACTCTCAAGTGACTTGCCCAACTGGATCGTTGCTCACCTGTTGTCTCTGGGCTCCCATTTGGAGAGAGGTGCCTGAGCAAGATCCACCAACACAATCACCTTCACATCAAGGAATGGGAAACACCAGATATCACTAAGAGGTGGGTTGTTACAAAACTCATCTGACCAATAGCAGGCTTTTAATTACCATAGCACGAGAGAGAATGGTCCAGCTAAACATTTTCTGGACCAGTCAGGGCTGGTGCTCAGCCAAAACCCATCAATCTGACCTCAGGGCAAAGCCGTTCTGCACAGTTTCAAGAAACAGACAACTTTAGACTCAGTCAGTGACCATACTGGCATCTGGCATCACTATTTGCCTTGGCTAAATGGAAATAAAATGATTAAGAGTCAAAGAGTGGAATAAGTCAGATTTAATGCAGAGATATATCCAACCTATATTGTCACAAGGCTTACCAGGAATACCAACAACAGCAAGGATGGTGTAGTATACTTTGGCGACCTTTTGTTCTGGACGATGCATTTTATTATTTGTGAAAGAATCTCTCCCTGCTGCTGACAATCTGTTTGAACGGGAGGATTCTCTCAAAATTGGAACTAACACAGTTCCCGTGATGATTTTTTAAAATTACTGTATGGCATTTCCACTGGGAAACTGTGATAATATCATTTTGAACAAACAGATTATGACAACAGGTTTATTTTAATGATGTGATATCATTGAGATTTGTCTCTGTAATTGAATACCCCAAAGATTGGATTAATTTGATCCTATTAGGCATCAAAGTTATTTTCAATTTGTCTTCGACAACAGTACTTGTATTATTTCAAATACTATCAACACCATGAATATCTAAATATCTTCTGACATTTTTTTTCCATGAAGCCCTTCATTTTGATGCGGTTATTCCGTCAATCAGTACCTCATGCTGTCGAGCCCCTTGAGAGCTGTTCCACTACACACTTTGATCCCACTGCTTTTCTTGTTCATTCAGTTTTACAACTCATTGAGCTAATTCTCTCTGTGAATGAGCTCTCTAATGTAGAACTTGAAGCTGATACTGACCACATCAAGAATGACGGAATCACATAGAACAGAAGAAGCTGGGCGACCCACCATGTTTGTCCCATCAAAATTATACTGAATTTCCATTCGTCCCACTTTCCAGCAGTTGGCCCATAGACTTGAATATTATGACATTTCAAGGGCTCATCAAGTGGGTGGCACGGTGACACAGTGGTTAGCACTGATGCCTCACAGAGCTAGAGACCCAGGTGCAATTCCCGCCTCAGGCGACTGACTGTGTGGAGTTTGCACGTTCTCCCCGTGTCTGTGTGGATTTCCTCCGGGTGCTCCGGTTTTCTCCCACAGTCCAAAGATGTGCAGGTCAGGTAAATTGGCCATGTTAAAATGCCCGTGGTGTTTGATGAAGGGGTAAATGAAGGGGTATTGGTCTGGGTGAGCCGTGGGTCAGCGTGGACTTGTTCGGCCGAAGGGCTTGTTTCCACACTGTAAGTAATTTAATCTATTGTTGAAAGGTTGTGAGGTTTACCGTCTCAACTCCCCTCCCGGTCAGTGTATTGCAGGCCCATTCCAACCTCGAGGTGAGAAGAGTTTTCCTCATGTCCTTCCCCAAGCCTTTCTGCTTAAAATCATCCTGCCTTGTTATTGGCCCTTCGACAAAGGGGAAGCAAATGCTGTTTATCGCACTATCCATGTCCCTCAGAGTATTATATACCCGGATTCTTGCTCGAAAGCAAGCAGCCCGAGCTTATGAGCCACCGTCTTCACAACTGCATTGTAACACTCCCTACAACATTCTACGTGAATCTCCTTAACACTCCGTCCAGCCCAATCACATCCATCCTCTGATCCCGTGACCAGAACGACACACAATTTTCCAACTCTGGCCTAAACCAAGCCCTGATTGATACAGTTGGTTGAAGTGGTAACCAAAAGGTACATGAGGGCAGTGTGATGGCCATTGTCGACATGAACGTTAGCAAGATATTTGAAAAGGTATCGCATGGGTAGGTTGTTGAGTAAGGTGAAGTCTCATGGAATCCAGGAGAGCTAGTCAACTGAATCCAAAGTGGGCTTGATGGCAGAAGGCAGAATGCTGTGGGAGACAATCGTTTATCAAAATGGAAACCTGTAAGCTGCGGTGTGATACACGTTCTGGGTCCACTGTTATTTATCATTTATATAATTAAGTTGGATGAGAATTTCAGAGGTAAGGTTTGCAGATGACACAAGATTGATGGTATAATGGGCAGTGAAGAAGGATATTTGGGGAAGCAGCGAGAACTTGATGAACTGGCCAATGGGCTGAGGAGTGGCAGGTGGATTTTAATTTAGAGAAATGGAAGGTGTTGCATTTTGGCAAGGACAACCAGGGCAGGACTTACATAGTGAATGGTCGGGTCGTGGAGGAATGGGAGAGAACAGTTTTCTGTCATCAGTCACAGCATTAATTATTGGGATTGGGACGTCTTGTTGCAGCTGTCCAAGACATTGGTGAGACCACATTTGGAATACTGCATGCAGTTCTGGTCGCCTTTCTATATGAAGGATATTATTAAAGTGGAAGGGGTGCCGAAAAGATTTCCGAGCATGCTGGCTGGACTGCAAGGTTTGCATTTTATGGAGAGGTGAACTGGCCTGGGACTGTTCTTCCCTGAATAGTAAAACTGGAGGGTATAGGGCTAAGGTGAGAGTGAGAGAAGCAAAAGGACTAAGAGGGGCAATGTTTTCACACCGTCAGTCTTGAGTATGTGGAACGGGCAGTCAGAGTTGGTAGTGGGAGCGAGCAATTTTATCATTTATGAAACATCCAGGCAGGTACATGGATGGAATAGGTATGGAGGGATTTGGACCAGACCCAGGCAAATGGGAGTGGTTTAATTGCTAAAACTGGACAGCAAGAGCAAGGTGGGTCAAAGGCCTGTTTCCATGCTGCAGAACTTGATGAGTCTATGACTCCTGCACAGCTTCAACTGGACCTCTCAGTTTTTATAACTATGCCTTGACTGTAAAGGCATGTGTCCTATATGTATTCTCAACTACCCTATAAACCTGTCCTGCTGCCTTCAGCTGAACTTTGCCGTTCCTCTGAACTTCCTCATGTCCTGCCATTCACTGCGTACAGCCTCATCTTGCGGCTTCTGCCAAAGTGCATCATAGAACAAGGAACATAGAACATTAGAGTGCAGTACAGGCCCTTCGGCCCTTGATGTTGCACCGCCCTGTCATACTCATCTGAAGTCCATCCAACTTACACTATTCCATGTACGTCCATCTGCATGTCCAATGACGACTTAAATGCACTTAAACTTGGCGAATCTACTACCGTTGCAAACAAAGCATTCCTTACCCTTACTGAGTAAGGAAACAACGTCTGACATCTGTCTTATACCTATCTCCCCTCACTTTAAATTTGTGTTCTCTCGTGTTTGCCGTTCCCATACTTGGACAAGGCTCTCACTGTCCACCCTATCTAACCCTCTGGTTATCTTGTATGTCCCTATCAGCTCACAACTATCAGGGTTACATTTCATCTGCCACTGCTCCACCTATCTGACCAATCAGTCTACATGTATCTGTAACCAAATCCATTTTTCCTAGCTGTCAACCAACTGGCCAATATAAGTGTCATGCACAAACACACTTATCAACTGTGGGATCAATGGTCTCCATTTTCCCAGTAACAGTGGGAGGAACGACAGTGAGGACATGGGGCCTGCTGGGAAGATATATTTACATTATATAAAGTCACCTCGTGTATACTCTGAGCAGGAGTGGACACACAACATTTGTGAAAGACAAGGTAATATATTTGGACTGTTGCTTTACAGGAAATCCTACTTAGCTATTGTCTCTCATCCATCCTCCTCCGCTAACCAAGCAAAATGTTCTGTGCACCAGATTGATAAAGTGACTATTTTTTTAAAAAAATCTACTTTTCAATAGTCTATTTGGGAATTTAGAATAGTGGGAATGGCTGTCAGAGCTGTTCAATGTTCCTCCTGCAGAATGTGGGAGGTAAGGGTCACTCACCACTCGTGTCCCTACTGACTTCATCTGTGGGAAGTGCACCAAATCCAGCTCCTTGAGAACCACATTAGGGAATTGGAATTGGAATGGATGAACTTCGGATCATTCGAGGGGAGTAGGGGTTATTAAGAAGAGATGCAGGGAGGTAGTCACACCTCAGGTACAAGAAAAAGGTAAATGGATTACAGTCATGTACGGAAAGGGAACCGGCAGACAGTGCAGGGATACTTTGTGGCCATTCCCCTCAGTAACAACTATACCATTTCGGATAATTTTGAGAGATGAATTACAAGGGATAAGACATGGGGTGTCTGGCAGGTAGTGTGTCCCTGTTGCTCAAAAGGGAAGGGGGAAGAGGAGCAGAGCTTTAGTCATTGCGGACTCGATAGTTAAGGGGACACATAGGAAGTTCTGTGTGAACAGGAGAAACTCGCAGTTGGTGTGCTGCCTCCCAGGTGCCAGAGTTTGTGATGTCTCAGATCGTGTTTTCAGGATCCTTGCAGTGGATGGGGAGCAGCCCCAAGTCGTGGTCAACATCGGAACCAACGACATAGGTAGGAAAAGGGATGGGGATTTATGAAGAAATTTCAGGGAACTAGAGTAGCAGCTTGGAGCAAGAGCAAACCGGGTTGTTATCCTTGCAACATGCTAGGGAGGGAGAGGAATTGAACACTTGGCTAAAAGGGTGGTGAAGGAGGGTGGGTTTCGGATACCTGGATAATTGGGGGTTATTCTGGGGTTGGTGGGACCTTTGCAAGCAGATGATCTCGATCTGAACCAGAAGGGCACCAATATCCTGGAGCGGGGGAAATTTGCTCATGCTTTTCGGGTGGGTTTAAACTAATTCAGCAGGGGATTGGGAACCTAAATTGTAGTTCCAAGGCCCAGGAGAGTGAGAGTAGTGAGGGCAGAAATAAGGTTTCAACGTTACAAGAGTGCACTTGCAGCCACAGAGGTGGTTTGAAGTATGTCTACTTCAACGCCAGGAGCATCCGGAATAAGGTAGGTGAACTTGCAGCATGGGTTGGTACCTGGGATTTTGATGTTCTGGCCTTTTCAGAGACATGGATAGAGCAGGGAAAGGAATGGTTGTTGCAGGTTCCAGGATTTAGATGTTTCAATAAGAACAGAGAAGATGATAAAAGATGGAGAGGTGTGTCATTGTTCATCAAGGACAGTATTACGGTGGTAGAAAGGTCATTTGAGGACTCTTCTCTTGAGTTAATCTGGGCTGAGGTTAGAAACAGGAAAGGCCAGGTCACCCTGTTGTTCTATTGGCCTCCAAACAGTTCCAGAGACAGAGAGGAAAGGATAGAAAAAATAATTCTGATAGAAGTGAGAGTAACAGGGTGGTTGGTTTGGGAATTTTAACTTTCCAAATGTGACTGGAAATGCTGTAGTTCGAGTACTTTTGATGGATCAGTGTTTGTCTAATTTGTGCAGGGATATTTCCTGACATATTATGTAGACAGGCCAACAAGGGGCGAGACCACATTGGTTTTGGTACTGGTTAATGAACCCAGACAGTTGTTAGATTTGGAGATAGGTGAGCATTTTGGTGATTGTGATCATAATTCGGTTCTGTTTATCTTAGCAATGGAAAGGACAGTTACATATCACAGGGCAAGATTTATAGCTGGGGAAAGGCAATGATGATGCACTTAGGAAAGATTTAGGATGCATATAATGGAGATGAAGATTGCAGGGAATGATCACAATGGAAATGTGGAGCTTATTGAAGGAACAGCTCGAGCGTGTCCTTGATAAGAGTGTACCTGTCAAGCAGAGAGGAAGTGATCAAGCAAGGGAGCCATGCTTTTATAAAGACGTCGAATAGCTTGTCACGAGGAAGAAGGAGGCTTATGTAGAGAAGTGACGTGAATGCTCAGTTAGGCTGCTTGAGAGTTACAAGTTAGCCAGGAAAGAATGGAAGGGAGAGCGAAGAAGAGCCAGGAGGGGACACAGAAGTCGTTGGCAGTGGATTGAACAAAAACTCTCAAATTTTCTATTGGTATGTCAGGAATCAAGGAATGACCAGAGTAAGATTAGTTAAGGAAAATAGTGGAATGTTGTGTGTGGAGTCTGGGGAGAAAGGCAAGGTGCTAAATTAATATTTTTCCTCAGTATTCACGCTGGAAAAAGACAATGTTTGTGACGTGAATACTGAAATACAGGCTACTAGATTTAATGGGATTGAGGTTCACAAGGAGTTAGTGTTAGCAATTCTGGAGAATGTGAAAATAGATAAATCCCCTGGGCTGAATGGGATTTATGCTAGCATTCTCTGGGAAGCTAGGCCGGAGATTGAAGAGCCATGAGCTTGGATCTTTCTGCCGTCATTGTCTATAGGAACAGTACGAGAAGACTGGAGGGTACTAAATGCTGTCCCCTCGTTCAAGAAGGGGAGTAGAGACTGCCCTGGTAATTAAAGACCAGGGAGTCTTACTTCAGTTGTGGGTAAAGTGTTGGAAAAGGTTATAAGAGATAGGATACATAATCATCTAGACAGGAATAAGTTGATTAGGGATAGTCAACACATTTTTGTGAAGGTTAGGTTGTGCCTCACAAACCATATTGAGTTCTTTCTGAAGGTGACCAAGCAGGTGAATGACGATAAAATGGCTAATGTAGTGTATATGGATTTCAGTAAGGCATTGGATAAGGGTCTCCATGGTAGGCGATATGCAGAATATCCAGAGGCATGTGATTGAGGATGATTTAGCAGTTTGGATCAAAAATTGACTAGTTGAAACAGGACAGATTGTGATGGTTGATGTGAAATGTTCATCCTGGAGTTCAATTACTAGTGGTGTACCACAAAGATCTCTTTTGGGGCCACTGATGCTTGTCATTTTTATAAATGACCTGGATGAGGGCTTAGGAGGATGGATTAATAAATATGCAGATTGCACTCAAGTCGGTGGGGTTCTGCATAGTGCTGAAGGATGTTGCAAACTACAGAGGGACATCGATAAGCTGCAGAGCTGTGCTGAGAGGTGGCAAATGTGGAAAAGTGTGAAATGATTCACTTTGGAAGGAGCAGCAAGAATACAGTGTACTGGGCTAATGGTAAGATTCCTGGCAGTGTAGCTGAGCAGGGAGATCTCGGTGTCCATATGCACAGATCCACGAAGGTTTCCACCCAGGTTGATAAGGTTGTTAAGGCATAGAGTGTGTTAGCTTTTATTAGGAGAGGAATAGGGTTTAAGAGCCATGAGGACATGCTGCAGCAGTAGAAAAATCTGATGTGACCGTACTTGGAGAATTTTGTACAGTTCTGGTCACCATATCATAGAAAGAATGTACGGAGGAGGTTTACTAAGATGTTGTTAGGTATGCAGGGAAGGTCTTATGATGAAAGGCTGAGGGACTTCAGACTGTTTCCAATTGAGAGAAAAAGGTCGAGAGGTGACTGATTTGAGACATTTAAGATAATCAGAGGGTTAGATAGGGTGGACAATGAAAGCCCTTTTCCTCAGATGGTGATGGCTAGCTTGAGGATCCATAGCTGTAAATTGCAGGGTTATTGATATTGGACAGATATCGGAGACAGTTTCTTTACTCAGAGAGCAATAAGGATGTGGAAGCTCTGCCTGCAACATTAGTAGACTTGCCAACATTAAGGGCAATTAAATGGTCATTAGATAGAGCTATGGATGAAAATGCAATGGTGTAGGCTCGTTGGGCTTCAGATTGGTTTCACAGGTCGGTGCAGCATTGAGGGCTGACGGGCTTGTACTGCGCTGTAATGTTCAATATTCTATCTCCAAACTCATCCTCTTTTCCCATACTGTCACCACCTCTCGAGCACACACATACCACACACATACCAACACACACGCACAAACTTTCTCTCGATCAGCAAAACCATTTATGAATACCACAAACAATAAGTTACTCAGCACTGATTCCCTGGTATGCCACTGGACGTTAGCTTTGGAGCCAACTTATTTTGGATGCCACCTCCCCTCTTGCTGAAATCCATGTAAACTGCATCAATGGCCCTATCATCATCTATGGAACTGGTCTATATCCAGAAAAACTCCAACAGGCTTCTTCGGTACGACACCCCCCACCACCCCGACAAAGCCATGTTGGCTATGTATGATCAACTCTTGCTTCGTTATTTCTCTCCTTCAAAACATTCTCGAATAGCTTCCTAACACTGTTGAAGCATCCACTGGTCTGTTATTCCTAGTCTAAAACTACCAGCCGTCTTGAAAAGTGGAAGCACATCAGCTGTCATGTCATCTTTTGACATCTCTCCTGTGGCCAGAAAGGAGTGAAAGGTTTGAGTCAGAGTCCATGTAACTTCCTCCCTTGTCTCTTTGGTCACAACTCCTCCTGCCCCTCAGGATTTGTTCACTCTTGCACTCGCCAATTCTACAATACCTGTTCACATCATATAAAAATATACCCAGAACAGGTTGGTTTGCTTTTTTCAATGTTTCCTTCCCAGTGTCGTTCCCATCCTTACTCAGGTGGGACAGAATGTGCTCACTGAATCCTGACTTTCATTTACACACACACACACACACACACACAGCTGTAAGATGCTTTTGTACCATATTACTGAACAGCGTCCTTTGGGAACAAAATTGACTTGGCTCATCCATAGTTCCTTCAATCTTCCCACAGAGAAAATATGCTAACCCATCTCATTAAACATGTTGGACTATAATCTGGTGTTGTGAGCTGTTTTAACTTTGTACACCCCAGTCCAAAACTGGCATCTTCAAAGCAAACTGGACAGTCTCACATTTTATCAGTAATTTCAAGTTAATGTAGTTGACCACTCTCACTTCGTCTGTCTGTATTCCCACTTTCTAAAAATCAAATAGAGACAAATTAGGATTTCACTAAATGATAATTGACAAAATTAATGTTATTTGGGTAAATGGAGCAGAAAATTGATCTCGTGTTGAGAAAGAAGCCAGGAAGCCAGACATTGAATCAGCTCATTTCAAGATACTTCAGAAGTGTGGACTCTGGACAAATTCTATCATGACAGAACTCAGTTTAAAAATCATATGGAATGTCTCTAATGTCAACCATGAAGCTATTATCAATTATTGTAACAGTCTCATTGATTCAGTAATGCCCTTTCGGGAAAGAGAACTGCTGCCTTTACTTGCTCTGTTGATGAAACAGTGAAGATATATGTGCCGAACTGTAACAAAAGAAGGTGGTGATCACTTTGATGGGATTGTACTACAGCCCCTGCCAATAATCAGTGGGAAATAGAGGAGTAAATAAATAGGGAATCACAGACAGCTGTAATAATAATCATGTTGTAACAGTCTGGGACTTTAACTTTCCAAACAGACTAGGATTACCACAGTGTTAACGGCTTGGATGGAGAGGAATTGCTTCATTCTGCTCAAGAAAACTTTCTCAATCAATAAGTAGATGACATTACTAGCGATAGAGCAAAACTCTTCATAATCTGCTGAAAAATGTAACAGGCTGACGACACCCCAAATGGAGGATTATATATTGCTACAAACACTCATAGCTACAGTTGGACCATAGTTCTTGGAATCCTTATCTAACCACAAGATCAGGATATAATGGACCAGGCTAGACCCCCTTGAAATATTTCAAGAAGGTAGCTTATCACCCTTACTTTCGCTTATTTTTAAAGTACATGTAAGGTGCCTACTCCAAATGTGATGCAGCTGGTCAAACCACTCAGCTTTAAGCAAAACAGCATTTATTTAAACACTACAGTTGAAACACGAACAATGCAAAACAGAATGTAGAATCACTTAACTATTTTAAAGCCATCCAACTCGATGCAGCAACTAAACTGAGGAGCTGGTCCAATTGCCACAACATTCCACAAACATAGCCTTGAGCAAATGGTAAATTTAAACACAGGTTCTTATGGCTAAGAGAGTTTTCAGAGAGAAAGCCAGTCAGGAACTAAGTACTGAAGCTAATGCAGGCAGCTTCTTACTGTTACAATTAAAAGAAGCTAGAAAAAACAGAAATGGGAGAACTCCCCTGCTGTTGTTAAAACTAGGCTCCTGCCCAGCCATTTCAGCGCCTCTGCTTTTACAGTCTCTCTTGAAAATAAAACATAGAAAAAATAACCTTTAAAAGTGGTAGCATCGTCACACCTTCTCTACAAAGATGGCTTCATTTTAATCCAATTTATCTGACTTTGTGAGCACACGACAGCACGTATATATTACATTGACGATAACCATGTAAACATGCCCTACTACATTCTATTTCAGCCTGTTTACTCCTGCCATTGAACACAGTTGGTAATTCATTCAAGTATCGACAATGCAAAGACAATTACGTTTTCTCATCCTGCCACATGTATAACTTTCAAATTGAATGGCTGCAATAACAAGCTCCATCTAAACAGGCTTAAAATGTTGTCATTAAATTTCTTCCCAAACTTTAATGAATGATGGTCAACATATATGATTGTCTCGGACACATTACTAGCTAAATAAGTGTTGAAATTTTGTTATGCCAATACCAATCTCAAGGTCTCATTTTCAGTTGTGGAATATTTCTGTTGATGGACGCCCAATCACTTGGAGAAACATCCGATAGGTCTTCCTATTTTAACATCGTTTTCTTGTAAAAGTGCAGCACCTGCATTCACATCATCAGCAAACTCGAATTGCTTTGTGTAATTTGGTGTGGTTAATACTGGGGCAGTGGTTGATACAGCTTTCAGGCTGTCCAATGCTTTCTGACAGTCTGCCGTCCACTGAAACTTTCTGCATTTCTGCAGTATTTCAATAATATAGCCAACTGCTAAAATTCAGTATGAACTTCTGGCAAAACTCACTCAATCCCAGGAAACGAAGTACGTCTGTCTTCGATGATTTCATGGGAAACTTCCCGATAACCTGCTTTGTCTCAACCATTTGTTCAAACATGGTCTGTAATAATTCTACTTCAACTCCCTTATCTGGATTCTGTGATTCCTCCTCCTGGTGACTTTGTGGCAAAACTCCCATGTGTGACCCAGCTATATCGTTAGCAAGGACAAATGTTATTCCTGGTGCCGAGAGGTCACCCATTACTCCTACCATCCCTTCCCCACTTTTCACTGGACACTCTGAACTCACTCAACATAAATTCCACATTATAGGACTTTTTCTTATAATAATCTGATTTACATATCTACTCATCTCTCAACATCAAAGATGGCCATGATCCTGTACCTCTTAATACTCTAACCTGTCTCACTTGCTGCTCATGAGCTATGCGAGTAAACTTTACATTTACACGCAAAAAGGGTTAGATCTGGCACCTCCTCCTTAACCAATCTCTGACCAGCTTGTACATTGTGGTGCAGCTTTTTAGCTTCCACTGTGCTATCCTTACCACTTCAACAAAGTTACTGGCTTATCCTGTTATCCCACATCCGTCTTCCCTGTGCTTTTTCTGGCCCACAAACACTGTGATCTCATGTGGCCTTCTTTATTGCAGTGAAAACACTGGACCTTTTTAAGTTGTCTTTCTCCTTCAACGGTTTCTGTTTTACCCTGTGGGAAGTTATCTTTATGATCTTCACTGAGGAGAAAGTGAGGACTGCAGATGCTGGAGATCAGAGCTGAAAAATGTGTTGCTGGAAAAGCGCAGCAGGTCAGACAGCATCCAAGGAGCAGGCGAATCGACGTTTCGGGCATATAAAGAAAGGCTTATGCCCGAACCCGGCAATTCTCCTGCTCCTTGGATGCTGCCTGACCTGATCTCCACTAAGATCTAATATTCCTGTACCACATGAGGATTTTTCTTTTCCCGAATTTCCATCTCCTGTCTTTTGAAATTGATGTTGGAAACCATATGCTTATTTCTGAACCAATTCATAATTATCAGCCATTTCAGCTGCTAATCTTGTCCTTTTCACTCTCTGCTCTTCCATATGATCTGTCACTCCATTAGGAAGAGAATTTTTTAACACTTCAAAAATAACTGCCTTGAGAGCATCACATGTTTGATCTATTTTCAATGCCCTTATTTACCTATCAAAATTGCTTTGTTTGATCCTGTCAACTTCAATGTAGCTTTGACCAGGGTCACTCCTTAGATTCCTGAAACCTTGTCCGCAGGCTTCTGGCTCCAGCTCATATACACTTCAAATGGCTTTCTTCACCTCCCCCTATTCCCCAGCTGCCTCCTCTGACAGTGAGGCAAATACCTCACTAGCTCTACATTCCAGCTTTATTTGGATCAACAAAACCCACATGGTCACTGGTCACTTCATTTGTTTAGCCTATTTCTCAAATGCGATGAAAAGGTATCCTACATCCATCTCCTCAATTTAAGGCCATGCTTGCATATATTTCAACAAATCCCCACCAGCCCTTGGCTGCGATGGGTTTGCACATTCTCACTCTTCTTCTCACTCAGCCTTCCTTCTACCTTTACCTCCATCCTTTTAACCAAACGTTCGTGTTTAGGTGCCAGTTTCTGAAGGTCAAACGCTTTCCCTCTCTACCTTTCCTCTCTCCCTTTTCCTTTTTATTGTGCCAAAGCAATTAAGTCCTTTTCTTTTTTTCTGCTTGTCAGCTCCTTTCCTTTTGTTTTTCTTTTTCTAATACAATTTTTCTCTTTTGTCTGCTTTTAATTGTAAATTAAACTGTTTCCATTCTTTTCTATGTTCAGGCTGCCTCATCTCCAATTGAATTTCAGCCATTTTCAGAGATTCCAATGACATTTCCAGAAAATGTAAATGCCGAGCTGTTGCTGGAATTATCTCTCCTTTTCTCACAGATGAAGGTGATCTCAACTTCAGCTTGTCTGCCAAATGGAACAGCTTTGCCTTGCTCACCTTTTGTAAAATCCCACACTCCTCTGTCCACCCCCAGAAAACTCTTTGTGACTGAAAGAGCCACGACTGCACCAAGCTCTGTTTAAAGCAAAAGAATCTAACGCCCAGATGGTCCAGGTCAACGTGAAAGGTGTTAGTGAAGCTGTTGAACTGTTCAAGCAACTCGTAGGAACACGATGTAGCCGATGAAAGGGTGGCGAATGGTGCCCGTGCAGCTGCTGAAGATGACCTGATCCTATGAAGAGGCACACACAGCTGAGTGCGATGCAGGTGCCCATTGTCTGAAGAAAGTGGGAGGATTCGAATGAGAAGTTGTTGAGGGTGAGGACCAGTTCCACCAATCGAGTGAGTGTGTCTGTGGAGGGATGCAGGTTGGATCGGGAGGAGAGTAGGAAAAGAAGAGCTTAGAGGCCTTCGCCATGGTGGATGGATGTGTAGAGGGGACTGGATGACCATGGTGAAGATGAGGTAATGGGGGGTGGGGAATCAAAACTCATGAAGGAGGCAGACGGTGTGGTTGTGCCCCAAATGTATGTGGGGAGTTCCTGGACCAAGGGGGAACAATATAGTGTTCAGATTTGAGGAGATAAGTTCGGTGGGTCAGGAGCAGGTGGAGAACGATGGGTTGACTGGGGCATTCAGGCTTATGGACCTTGGGTAGGAGGTAGAACCGGGCTGTGCAGACTTCTCGGACTATGAGGTTGGAGGCTGCCTGTGGGAGATCCCCTGAAGTGATGAGGTTGTGGATAGTCTTGCAGATGATGGCTTGGTGATAGAGGTGAAGTACTGGTCGAGGGGGCAGCAGGAGGAGTTGGTCGGGAATTGGCACCTAGTTTCAGCAGTGTAAAGGTTGGTATGCCAAACTCCCACTGCGCCCCCTCGCCTGTGTGCGTTGGTTTGATTGTGTGGTTGGAGTTGGAGCAGAGATAGTCGAAGGCTGCGCTTTGCAAGGGTGAGAGGTTGGGGTGTGAAGGGCTTGGACTGGTTGAGGCGGTCAAAGTCACAAAAGCCGTTAGAGATAGAAATTGAGGGGTTGGGTAACAGATCAGGATGTGATGTCTCAGTGGATGGGGTCACCAGTGGAGGAGATAGACTGGATGGTATTGATGACCCTATGGGAGGGGAAATTGCAGTCCTTGAAATTGGAGGCCATTTGGTATGTTCTGGAGTGTTCTGCCAGCTTGCATCAAGCTTCACTGGAACACTGCAGTAAGCATGAGACAGAGATGTTGGCCAGGGAACAGGCTCGTGAGTTAAAGTGGCGAGCAACTAGAAGCTCAGAGTCTTTTTTGCAGCAGAACGTAGATCATCAGCCACCATTTCCAGCACCTCCACTGAGATGCTGCCAGACACAGGTTCCTGTCCCCTCCATTAACAGCTATGCACCCTCCCAGCCGGATCGTTATCCACTCCTTTGTCTTTCCAAATGTTCCTGTCTCTCTTTGGGCTCTGTCCCCACCTATTATTTACTCTTTAACCTCTATCTCCTGCAGTCCAAAGATGTGCAGGTTCGGTGAATTGGCCCAGCTAAATTTCCCAAAGTGTTCAGGGATGTGCATTAGTCCGGGGAAATGGGTCTGTGTGGGATAAACTTCAGAGGGTGGGTGTGGAATTGATGGGCCGAAGGGCCAGTTTCCACACTGTCGGGATTCTAATTTCCCAGCTGTCATCGGTTCTGAGGAAGGGTCACTGGACCCTTGGTGTTTGCAGGAGGAGGAAACGGGAAAGGGGGAACGTTGCAGCAGAAACCGGATGAAACGTGGACTGGGAGGGTTTAGCTACACTCTGGGAGTAACGAGATGAATCTAGGGAGAGGTTGTGACAGGAGCCCTCAGACTGTGCTGTGCTCCTCTTGTACAATGTGGGAAATAAGGGGCACTTCCAGTCTCCCTGACGGCTCTCTGTGCAGGAAGTGTTACTGGGAAACTGCTTTTCAGACCTGGAGCTGTGAGTGGACTCACTGGAGCATCTGCAATCCTGAGAATGTTTTGGACAGCATGTTTAGTGAGTTAGTCACACTGCAGGTGAGGGTTACACAGGCAGAAAGGGAATGGGTCACCATCAGATCAAGCAAAAGGCTCAGGAAGGGAGTGCAGGAGTCCTCAGTGGTCATCCCCTTCCCAAACAGATACCGTATCCCGCTTGGGATTCTGTTATGGGGGGTTATGGGTGGGGTGGCCTCTCAGGGGAAATCAGCAACAGCCAGGGTCATGATACCACAGAGAGCTGTGCTGCACAGAATGGAAGGAAAGTGCCATGTGCTCGTGAGAGCAGGAATAAGAGGAGAGATCAGCTGGATGTGTGGCTGGGCAAATGGTGTACCAGAGAAGGGTTTAGATTCTTCAGGCACTGGGACTGTTTCTGGGTTAGGTGGGACCTATACCAGCCTGACTGGTTACCCCTGGGCAGAGCTGGGAGAAATCTCCTCATGAGGGCCCATGCTAGTTTCATTGGTGAGGTTTTAACTAACCTGGCAGGGGGATGGGAACTAAAGTGTAGGCTTCGATGGGTCAGATTCAGGTCAGGGAATGGGAGGTAGAATATCAGTGATGTAGTCAGCGGCTCAGAAAGCCAAAGGAAAGGAGGATTAAATGAGGATTGAGTCCCTCTTCATCCATCAGTCCTGCCATCCCAGGAATCAGAGTCAACAAAATCTGGAGCTGTACCGCTCTCTGTCTCTAAGTGCTTCAGCAAAATGGTGGAAATCAGCAATAAAAACAAAACGTGCTGGAGATCCTCAGCAGGTCGGGCAGCATCTGAAATGGTGACAGATGCAGGAAACATTGCAGCCTTGAAGAAGTGTTTAGATGATCACACCAGGCACTACAATATCAGTTACACGCTGAGTGCCAGAACGTGGGACTAGAATAAATAGGTGCTTGATGACCAGCTTGAATACGCTGGGGCTGGAAAGTTGACGTTTCAGGTCAGGACTATTCATGAGAACTGACAAAGGGTCCTGATCGAAAACGTTAACTTTCCTGCTCGTCTGATGCTGCCTGACCTGCTGCACTTCCCCAGATCCATATTGTATAAACTCTGATTTCCAGTTGCCCCAGTCCTTAACTATCTCCACATCCCAGGACTCAGTCTGATGACCCTCCTTTACTCTCTCTCAATAACCAGGAGAGCCTTCCTTGGGAAAGGGGAACAAAGGTACACACTGTACTCCAGGTGTGGTCTCACCAAGGCCCTACCAGAAAGGGATCTCTGCTCCTGTACTCGAATCCTCTCACTAGGAAGTTCACACATCATTTACATTATCCACTGCTTCCCAATCCTGCCTGCTTCTGAAATGAGGGAATTACAGAGAAATACAGAATAAAATGGGGTCAGAGTCTCTGGTATAAAATTGTTGAACACAATGCCCCCAAATCTCCATATTGGTCATCAAGCACACATGCCTGGTGTTACCATCTAAACACTTATTCAAGGCTGCATCTGTCACATTTCAGATGCTGCCCGAGCTGCTGAGGATCTCCAGCATGTTTTGTTTTTAATGTAGATTTCCACCATTTTGCTGAAGCACTTTGAGTCAGAGAGTTATACGGTATGAAACAGACCCTTCAGTCCAACCCGTCCATGTCTATCAGATATCCAAAAGTGATCCAGTCCCATTTGGGAGAGTTGGCCTATACCACTCTAAACACTTTCTATTCATGTATCCCTCCAGACGCCTTTTAAATGTTGTAACTCTCCATGCATTCATTACTCCTCTGGCAGCTCATTCCATACACACAGCAACCTGCGAGTGAAACGTTTGTCCCTCAGGTCCCTTTTCACTCTTTCCCCTATCACCTTAAACCCAATGCCCTCTAGTTTTGAACTCCCCGACACTGGGTGGAAACAAAGTCCTTGACTATTCACCCTGTCTCTGCTCCTCTAATAAGGTAATCCCTCAGTCTCTGACGCTCCAGGGGAAAAGCCCCAACCTATACAGCCTCGCCCTTTAACTCCACAGCCCTAACAATAACCTTGTAGATATTTTCCGAAACCCTTCAAGTTTAGCAAAACAGAGTCATAGAGGTGTCTGGAATTCAAAGTTTGTGAGAAGATTTGTAGCTCGGGTGCTCGTTGTTGTGTTTCTGTTCCCCGAGCTGGGAATTTGTGTTGCAGACGTTTTGTCCCCTGTCTAGGTGACATCCTCAGTGCTTGGGAGCCTCCTGTGAAGCGCTTCTGTGATCTTTCCTTCGACATTTGTAGTGGTTTGAATCTGTCGTTTCCGGTTGTCAGTTCCAGCTGTCCGTTGCAGTAGCCAGTATATTGGGTCCAGATCGATGTGCTTATTGATTGAATCTGTGAATGAGTGCTATGCCGCTAGGAATTCCCTGGCTGTTCTCTGTTTGACTTGTCCTATAATAGTAGTGTCTGGAATGAAAACAGGCACAGAATGGAAGCCCACGCAAACACACACAGGAAGAATGTGCAATCACCACACAGAGAGTGGAATCGAATCTGGGTCCTCTTGTTGATCAGTGCACTGACCAATACAGGTCAGCGTCCCAAATGCAACCTTCAGCACCTGATCTCCCTGAAACTCCACTTCCCAGAAACTATGCAATTGTTCTGAGCCCTTCAGAGGGATTGAAGGGGATGGGGAGAAAACACGGTTGAGTAGTAGATCTGTCAAATAACTGTGTTTCCCCCTCCCCCCCCAACTCTTTCTCCCCCACCCCAACTTTGTAGGGAAAAGACCTTGTCTATTAACCCTATCCTTGCCCCTCCTGATTTTATAAACCTCCTAAAAGGTCACCCCTCAACCTCTGACGCTCCAGGGAAAACAGCCTATTCAACCTCTCCCTATATCTCAAATGCTCCAATCCTGGTAACATTCGTGTAATCGTTTTCTGACGCCTTTCAAATTTCACAATATTGTATGGATAAGAAGGAGACCAGAATTGCATACAATATTCCAAAAGTGGTCTAACTAACGTTCTTTGCAGCCTCAACATGATCTCCCAACTCCTATACTCAATGCTCTGACCATTAAAGGAAAGCATACTAAATGGCCTCTTCACTATCCTATCTAACTGTGACTCCACTTTCAAGGAGCTATGAACTGCACTCCAAGGTATCTTTGTTCGACAATTCTCCCGAGGACCTGACCATTAAGTGTATAAGACCTGCTAAGATTTGCATTTCCAAAATGCATCACCACACATTTTTCTAAACTAAACTCCATCTGCCACTCCTCAGCCTATTTGCCTATCAGATTAATGTCCCATTGTATTCTGAGGTCATCTTTTTCACTGTCCACTACAATTCCAATTTTGGTGTCATGTGCAAAATTACTAACACCTCCTATGTTCACATCCCAATCTCTTATATAAATGACGAGAAGGAGTGGACCCAGCACTGATCCTTGTGACACTCCACTGGTCACGGTCCTGCAGTCTGAAAAGCAACCCTCCACCACCACCCTCTGCTTTCTACCTTTCAGTCAGTTCTGTATCCAAATGGCTAGTTCTCCCTGTATTCTATGACCTTGTTGACCATCTCCCATGGGAACCTTGCCGAACGCCTTACTGAAGTCCATGTCGATCATGTCCACCGCTCTGCCCTCATCAATCCTCTTTGTTACTTCTTCCAAAAAAAATTCCATCCACGGGAAACAACAGTACAGCACCCGAATAATTGGCCCACTATGTCTGTGCGGATCATAATGCTATTCCAAACTAATTCCATCTGCCTGTATATGATCCATATCCCTGCCAACCCTTGCCTGCTTATGTGTCTGCCCAAATGCCTCTTGAACGTTGTGATTGTTTCTGCTTTCACCTTCTCCCAGGAGAGTATGTTGTAATCACTTACCACCTTCTGCACAAGAAACCTGCCTGACACAACTCCCTTTAAACTTGCCCAGATGTTGTTGGAAATGCTCAGCAGGCCATGCAGCATCTGTCAAGAAAAATCTGCTGATGTTTCGGGTCCGGTCACTCTTTCTCAGAAACGTTAACTCAAATTTCTCTTCACAGATGCTACATATATGCCAAGCTTTTCCAGAAACTTCTTTTTTTTAATGGTTTACAGCATCTGCAGTTGTTTTGGTTTTGGTATGCTTTCCTTTATTGGTCAGAGAGTTGAGTGTAGGGATCGGGAGGTCATATTGCAGCTGCACAGGACATTGGTTAGGCAACTTTTGTAATGTTCCATGCAACTCTGGTCTCCTAACAAAACAATATTCTCCAAATGGAAAGGGGTCAGAAAATAATTGTGAGGATGTTACCAGGGTTGGAGGATTTGAGCTCCGGGAAGAGGCTGAATAGGCTGTTTTCCCTGGAGCATCAGAGGCTGATGGGTGACCTTATAGAGATTTACAAAATCAGGAGGGGCATGGATAGGGGAAATAGACAAGGTCTTTTCCTGTGGTGGGGAGTTCAGAACTAGGGGACAAGGAGGTTGGGGGAATGGGGGGTGAGGGGGGACATGGGAGTAGAGTGAGGAGATGGACAGAGAGGCTGGACGGGGCAGACAGAGGGGGCAGGGGGACAGAGGGGGGCAGGTGGTCTGAGGAGGCAGACAGCGAGGGGGGCTATGGGGAACATGGTGAGGGGGAGCAGACAGGGGGCAACAGAGTGGGAGAGGCAGGATGGAGAGTTATTTTATAGATCTATACCTCAACTCTGTTCCTGTTTTCTCCCGGTCCCCTGCAATCCCTCTGAAGGGCTCAGAACAACTGCATAGTTTCGGGGAGATCAGATGTTGAACGTGGTATTTGGGACACTGACCTTTATTAGTCAGTGCACTGTTCAGTAAAGGGACTCTGGTTCGATTCCAGTCTCTGTGTGGTGTTTGCACACTCGCCCTGTGTGTGTCTGCGTGGGTTTCCTCTGGGTGCTCTGGTTTCCTCTCACAATCCAAAGATGTGTACATTAGGTGGGTTAGCTGTGGGAAGTGCATGGTTACATGGAAGCTGTTCAAAGGTTGGTAAGATCTCATGGGCTGAATGGCCTCTTTCAATGCTGTAGGGATTCTGTCACTGAGTATAGGAGTTAGGAGGTCATGTTGTAGCTGTATAGGGCATTGGTGAGGCCAACCTTAGAATACTGCATTCAATTGTATTTTTCATGATTTCGGAAAGATGTTACCAGGATAGGACTCAACCTCATAATGGCAAGTTCCTGGGAAGTGTTGACAGACAAGTAGACCTTCGAGTGTGGATTGATAGTTCCTTGAAAGTGTGGTTGAAGGTAGACAGGTCAGTGAAGGTGGTGTTTGGTATGCTAGCTGTTATTGAGTAGTGCACTGAGTATAGCAGTTGGGAGATCATGTTTTGGTTGTTCAGTTTATTGGCTCAGCCAATTTTGGAATACCATCAAATAAAGGAAAGCAGAATAACTGCCTTCTTCACTAACCTATCGAACTGCGACTCTACTTTCAATGAACTCCATCTGCCACACCTCAGCCCCATTCACCCATCTGATCAAGATCCAGTTGTACTCTGAGGTAATCTTTTTCACTGTCCACTACACCTCCAATTTTGGTGTCATGTACAAACTTACTAACTTATGTTCACATCCAAATCATTGATATCAATGAGGAAAAGTAGTGGATCCAGCACCGATCCTTGTGGCACTGCACTGGTCACAGACCTCCAGCCTGAAAACCACACATCATTAGGTTGTAATCCAACAGACTTATTTGGAAGTTCAAGCTTTCGGAGTGTGCTGTGATTTTTAGTTTTATCAGGATTATCTCAATGGTAACAGTAAAGTGCTTCAACAATTAGAGGCCATATGTTCCCCATACAATAATTTCCCCGCTAGCAGTGTAAACTGCTATTCCGGCCCTATGGATAGCTACTCATCACTTTTTCCCCCCCAATCCCATCCATCCTTTCGTTGATCTTTTATGTTTTTCTAATCTCCTAATTTCTCGCTGGTCTTTGCCAATTTGTAAACCTTTTATTTCCTTAGACACCATGGCAGATTTTTCTACACTTCTTCTTTCTGACTGATATATACTTTTTCTGAACACTTTGAAAAATTGCTTTGATATTCCTCCATCGGAAAGTCTTTGCTTCCAGTCTACATTAGCCAACTTCTCCCTCATCCTATTGTAGTCTCCTTTGTTTAAACACAGGATCCTGGGATTGGATTTAATCTTCCCGCTTTCCACCTGTGTTCTAAATTCATCCAGACTTATCACAAGTCTATTGTCACAGAATGAGGTGAGGTGATGTTTTCTGGGTCTTTTGGTTTTCATTATCAGAGACCTTGGCTTTGTAAGAAAGTGTAGGATAGATATTCTCAACAAATTATTCTGGATGCTGTGAATGTACTACACAGTCTAACAGTATAAATTACCGTCTCCACCATTTAATATGACGATTATTTAATATGGTAAAACCTCGGTCTCAGCTGGATTTTCCCGCCTGCTCTCTCTCACCCTTCAACTAGTTGCAAATTAAAAATCTGTATCTCTTCATTAAGTTTGCTCATTGTCCTGGCATCCACCGCATTTTGAATAGGGAATTCCACAGATTCTCAACACATTGAGATAGATACATTCTTCTTCATGAGAATAGAACAGAATCCTGACAGTGCAGAGGGAGGGTATTTGTCCATAGAGTCCACACCAACCTTATGATGAGCATCCCATTCAGACACATCCACTCCTTGTAACTCTGCATTTCCCATGGCTAATGGCCTAACCAGCACATGCATGGAAACTGGACAATTTTGCATGGCCAATCCACCTAACCTGCATGTCATTGGACTGTGGGAAGAAACTGGAGCACCCAGAGAAAATCCACTCAGACGCGGGGAGAACGTGTGTACTCCACACAGTCACCTAAGGCTGGAATCAAACCTGGGTCCCTGATGCTGTGAGACAGCAGTGCTAACTACTCAGCTACCTCTGCTTAAAATCTGCTCCTCCTTATTAACCTCCCACCCGCAATTGGCAGATTCTATATTCCTTACATCAGAAATTGGGTTGTCTAAGTGAATGTCTCAGCAAAACCCAGTGACAGCTCACATGTCCTGTGTGTCTGAATGGAGATCCAATACCCACACTCTCCACCCCACACTTTTCATTCATGTTCCAGAGACAGGGCTCCAGTGGCTTCCTGGGGACTACAACTCCCACAATCCCAGAGGCAGGGACCACGCGTGTGTGGGGAAACCCGGCACTGTACATGTACAGAATGTGGGCGGGTTTTGGACCATGTGCTTTGGGGTAACTAGCAGAAAGTATTTCACACTGTGATTGGGTAGAAGAGGAGAGTTAAGGTTTCATCACACCCACGTGGGACCAAGTTCCAACCCCAATGCGTCATAATGCTGGGAATCGACCAATGGGAAACAAAGAAGGCTCTGACCCATTCTCCCAGACTGAAGGTTCCTCTTCTGTCCAGGATCTGCCACCTCCCTTTCTGTTTCTTTTTGTTTCATTCTGCGGTTACATTATTGCCTTGCAGCAACTGAAGGGAAAGGAAGTGAACCCAGAAAGGGTACAGAGTCTAACCAGGATGGGAAGTGGTGCTGTGGATGTGTTTATCAGTAACTCCATGAGAATGGGGAGGGTGTACATTAGGGACAGCAGAGTCAGAATGGTGGGAGAGAGTAAGTGGGCTGGAGGGTTACAGCTTTGGGGGAAGAAAGGGAAAAAAGATATTCCAGAGAAACTAGAATTCTCTGTTCTGAATTTCTAATCTGTACATATTCCTTTAGACAGGGTGCTAGATGGTGAAGATTCACAGACTGAAATCCCAAAATCATGTGCAGATCATGATTAATTTAACCAGCATTTGACAAACCAAAGACTGAGAGTTAATCGGCCAAAATCCTGCAACACTCTCCCTCCCAGCATTGTTGGTCTATCTGCGCCAAATGGACTGGGAATTGTTCAAGACAGCAGCTCACTACCATCTTCTCAAGGGTAACGAGAGATGGGGAATAAATGCTGGCTGAGCCAGTGATGCCCATAGCCTGGAAATGGTTTCCATCTCTAGTTGCTGAAACCCAGTTGATGTTCCTGCAGGATGATGAGGGATGATGAGGGATGCTGAGTGCATCCTCCAGGAGGCAGAACCATCACATTACCCCTGCCTCCACCCACACAGTAACACAGCAACGTCACTGGAACAAAAGGCAGTGAAGCCAAAGGAGGACTTTGATGAATTTACCTCGAAGAACTATCTCTAAGGGGATTGGAACCCAGCAGGAACAGGAGACTGAGCTGGATGGTCAGCTGTTTCCCATTGATTGGTGGAGCAGGATTGAAATGCCGAATGGCCTCCTCCTGCTATCTCCCAGGTACGTATATAGTCATGGAGCCCGGGTAGGAAGAAGTGGGAAGGGCAGGGATTCTCCAGGAGATTGCACTTCCACATCAGTTTTCAGTGAGGGAAGGTTTGAGGGATTTTATTTAATATTTGTCTTTTACATTAAAAAAAAACAAATTTGCAAACCTTGTGTTAAAGTTTATTCCAGAATAAATAAAAGTAAAATAATCAAAACAATCTGAATATAACAGTTTTTAAAATTTGAAATGCCCTGTAAAATAAAATCCTGTCTATTCCCAGACACCATCACTTTCCAGTTACTCAAATTCCAGGGAAATATTCCTTCCCTGTCTGAACCTTTGGTTTGATTTAACTGCTTTTCAGTTCTCGTTCTGTGAGCTGTGAAGTGTTCTTTCCCCCCCATTTCTCCGACCCAGAAGTGTTATCACACACAGCTGAGCAACCTTCCCACCATCAAAATCATCATTTCACCATTTTGGTTTTTTGTTAATCCATAATCACCAGCAGGAAACCACCCGTGTAACCAATTGAATATTTACAAACAAAGCCCCTTACGGGCAAAACAAACCATTACAAGTGACAAAGTGAGAAGGGAGTAAATCAAGGTAGAGTTGGGGGGAGGGGACAGCGACAGAGATAAAGTACTGTATCCCCTGCAATGCCCACCTCTATCTAAAGGCATCGAGAGCATTGATACACACCACATGCTCCTTCTCCAAGGGCACCCTGCTGTGCAACCTTTATCCTCAATCATAGAATAGAATCCCGACAACGTGGAAGGAGAGCATTGGCTCATCAAATCCCACCGACCACCCGAAGAACATCCCACCCTGAGCACACCATCCCTGTAACACAGCATTTCCCATGGCTGATCCACCTAGTCTGCACATTCCTGGACACTGGACAATTTAGCATGACTGATCCAACTAACCCGCACATCTTTGGGCTGTGGGAGAAACCAGAGGACCTGGAGGGGACCCACACTGTCATGGGGAGAATGTGGGAACTCCTCACAGGCCGTTGACCAAGGCTGGACTCCAACCTTGTACCTGGTGCTGTGAAGCAGCAGTGCTATAGAGCAATTTAAATCAAAACAGATGATCCCTGCTTATTGTCACATTGCTGTTTGTGGAGACTCACTGCCCAGAGAGACATCCTGAGGTTCAGAAAGTGGCAATATAAATTCTGTCAACTCCAGCCCAGTTAATGTGGTTAACAACAACCACAACATTAATACTCCAACAGTGTCATCATGTACAAGGTGCAGTCCTGACTCTGATGGACAATAACTGCAGAATCAGAGTCCTGCAGTGATGTGTGAACTCTACCCCACACGGAGCAGGGGGATGACCACTTCCCTGTGTGCACTCACTGGGCTCTCTGAAGATGCAGCAAATCCCTTGTCACACTGAGGGGTAAACAACTCCTACCCAGTGTGAACCCTCTGGTCTATCAGCAGGAGGGATGTATCACTGAAACCCTTCTCACACAGTGAGCATCTGAATGGCCTTTCCCCAGAGTGGGCTCGCTAGGGTCTCAGCAGATCAGAAGACTGGGTGAATCTTTCCCGCACATGGAGCAGGTGAATGGCCTCTCCCCCGTGGGAATGCACTGATGTCTCTGCAGGAGAGAGATTTGAATGAATCCTTTCTCACACACTGAGCAGGTGAAGGGTCTAAATCCTCTGTTCCTCTCTGGTGCCTCAGCAGATTGCAAGATCGAGTGAATCCCTTCCCATACATGGGGCAGGTGACCAGCCACTTCCCAGTGTGACTGTGTCGGTGAGTGTCCTGCTGGGAGGGGTAAGTGAATTCCTTCCCACAGTCCCCACATTTACACAACCTCACCCTGGTCCTGTCACATAGGTGTCTTCCCAGATCACATGACCAGTTAAATCCTCGACCACATGCACAACACGAATGGTTTCTCTGGGCTGGGAATGCTGCTTTCCCCTTCCATATTACATATAATGTTCAGGACCTGTGGAATCGGGTGTGTTAAATGTGATGTTAAAGCTGAGTTTCCCATCTGTGAACTCTCTCTCTGTAAAACAAGTTTATCTCCTTCATTACTACAGCTCCCAACTCCAGCTCTCCCTTCAGTTCTCCTGAAATTCTAAATTTGGACTAATGCAATAATGTGGCTTTCTCTCACTTGTTTCTGAAAGTAAACTCGGATGATTTTGAATAACTGGACTTTACTAGCCAAACTTGTTCCTACACTTTCATTTATGACTTTTAACCCATGGGAAATGTGTTACCAGCTTTGATGACCGTTATAATGCTCTGACCACTTCTGTGGAGTCGGTTTAAGTCAATTCTAACAATTATCAATAGATTGTATCTAAACAGGATGCCCCCACAACAGTAGGTGCTCTGACACTCATTGCCTGTAAGTTAAGTTCTTTTTCTTAAAGCCCCTCATGTGTCTGGCAACCTGGCAATACAATTGAAGATAGTTTATACAGTAACCTTACAGTTTCAATTGCCAATTGCAATCCATGAAGCAGTCAGTAACATGCCCAAGTGAATTGAATTCTAACAGCAGCTTTGCCCTGTCAGGAGAGATTGAGGAGCATGAAGCTGTCTTCTCTGGAGGACGGAAATATGAAACACTTGGAATGAATAAAATTCTTCAAGAGCCCAATAGGATAGATATAGGACGATGAGCTCCCTGGCTGATATGTCTTGAATGAAATGAGCACTAACTGTGGGATCTTTACCCAGCATCCCCTTTCGCCGCATAAATGTTTAAGATTTATTTGGTGCTCTAATTCCACTCTCTTGTTGACTCCCACTTGTAGTTGCTGTAATGTTGGTGGCCGTGCAAATTGGTAACATTTGATTCAATCTATCCTGAAACCTCTCAGTATCTGTGTCTCGCTTTTGTTCACTGAGACCCTCATTCAGTCTGACGTCTTTTCAAACGTCTTTCCTGATATTTCCCCAGAGGGCCTTAGAGGGCTCAGAGTGAAATGTTCACAGAATTGTTACTGCGCAAAAGGAGGCTGATTGGCTCATCAGCTCTGCAAAGGATCCCCTCACTGAATGTCATTCTTCTACCTTTCCCCCAGAAACCTTCCCATTCGCGCTCTCTCCCAGTAACTGTTCCATTCTATTCTCTTCATTGTACGTGGCTCCACCACACCCTTTGGCAGTGCATTCCTGACCATAAACATTCTCTGCATGAAAGCGTTTTGTCTCATGTCACATGTGCTTCTTTTGTCAATCCCTTTACATCGCTGCCTCCTCATTATTGATTCTTTCATGAATGTGAACAGTTTAACCCGATCAACTCTCACTAAATCCCTCTTGGAGGTATCTGTACCCACCCCAGGATGGTGAATATCATCTCTCCCGGTCACAGGAGAGCAGTGTGAGACCATTCAGGTGCTCTCACTGAGGGACTGGGTTCAGGACACCATCCAGCCTCACTGTACTCCAGTGAATACACACTGGGGAGAGACCATTCACCTGCTCTGAGTGTGGGAAGCAGTTCACTCAGATATCCAGCTTGATGAAACATGAACGAGTTCATAACTAACCACAGTGATTGGATTTGTTTTGTTTGTTCATGGGATCACAGCATCACTTCCTGGGGCAGCATTTGTCATCCATTCTAACTGCCCAGGAGGTGGTTCAGTATCAACCCCATTATTCAGGGTCTGGATTCACATGTAGGCTGGACCAGGTCAGAATTAACGGTTTCCCAGGCCCAATGACATGAAGAGTTGATTTCTGACCGATTATTTCTAAAATGATAATGAATAATTTTTGCAGTTGAATTAAAAGTGAAAGACCAAAATGTGTTTTATTCTGATTAAGCATGTCCCCCTGTTTCTCCCAGTTGTTATTGACAATCTCATTCCCTTCACACCAGAACCTGTTCCAGAGAGTGTTCCAGAAAAGGCAGAATGGTCAGCTGCAGCTGGTCACCTGACTGGGCACTGGGCCCAAAGGTTCACTCTCCACAGATGCTGCCAGACCTGCTGAATATTTCCAGCAATTTCTGTTTTTGTTTCTGATTTCCCAGCATTTGCAGATGATTAGTTTTTCAATATTGATCTTGTCTGTTGGAGAGGAGTTTATTGAGGAGTTTGGAGAGTTTTGAAAATTGCAAGTTTGGCCACAAATCAGCCATGATCATATTGAATGGCTGAGCAGGGTTGAGGGGCTGAATGGCCTCCTCCTGTTCCAATGAAAGTTGTCCATCTGCAGCTTGTGGTAACATTTCCCCTCACCGTTCACTTCACCTCCATGTCTAACACACTGTTACTGACTGAACAAACCTCCTGTGTTTGAACTAAACCTGCTCATGTTCAGTGGCAAGGAAACATGCTTCCAACCCAATTATTTCAACTTCGACTCTCTGAAAACACAGGCACAAAGCTTCCTGCTTGGACCAGGTTGTCTCTCAGCCTCCTCTTTTCTTGAGAAAAGAGTTTTAAGCTGTGTAGCCATTCCTGGTGATTGTAACCTCTGTGTTCTTGTAAGATGTATGACTGAATCTTTATTTTCCTGTTCCCTGTGAGCGACATCAGCAGCAGAAACAGGTCCTGACCTGTGAGGGGTTTCAGTTGGAGTATTTGTATTTACAAATTCATTCTCACCCTCACATACAGTGTGAAATTGCTGTAAAACTGAAGGAAAGGAGTGAGTGAGCACCCACAGAAACACTGAGGCAGTGTGTGTACCTGAGCTAAATGACCTGGCATGAGGAAAACATGACAGCAATCGCAACGAGTTAGAATCACAGAATCCTGTAGGTGCAGAAAGAGGCTATTCAGTCCATCGAGCCCGCAATGACCTGCTCTCCCACCTTACCTCCAAAACCTCACATTAACCATAGCTAACCCAACCCTCCGAACCTGCACACTACAGACCATGTTAGCACGCCCAATAGAGAAAACCTGTACATCTATGGGAGGGTCACAGATTACATCCAAATGCTGGGAATTGTGGATGAAGGCTCACGGATATTTGACTCTTACACAAATGCTCTGTTTTTAAAAATAGAATCTGGGGGAAACTGCAACCAGAAAGATTTCCAATTATCTCTGGAGGAAGAGAATTCAAAATTCATGCCATTGACCGAGGGGGCGCAGTGAAGTCACAGAGGCCTGGGAACCATCAGAAATGTAACAGGGTGTGACTAAAGTGGGGGTGAGACAAGGACAAAAAGACAGTCTGTCACACAGGGGAAAGGCAGGAGAGATTAAACAGCAGAAATAGTACCTCAAGGCCACGGGGAATGGAGTTATGGCTGTGAAAGAAACCAGGAAACAAGGTGTGCGGCTGTCAATGAAAAAACAGATTAGAACACATAGGGCCAAGTTCAGAGTCTGAAATTGTTGCTGTCATTGGTGAGTACAGAATGCTGTAAAGCCTAGATAATTCTATTACAGCCAACACATACAGGATGGGCCAAGTGGCCTATATCTGTGCTGCAACTTTCTGATAAATTTATTCTGACATTTGGAGTTCAAGTCTGATGATGCTCATAAATTCTCAAATTGGACTGAAGTTTAATATTCTGAAGAAATGACAAATAAATCACATTGATCCCATTCTGCAGACTTTCGTCCATAGCCCTGTATGTTCCAGCATTTCAGTTACATCCATGTCCTTTTACTCAAATGTGATGCTGGTTACTGCCTCTGCCACCCCATCGGTGAGATCCTGCTCCCCACCATCTCCGAGTGAAATGAATTCTCCCCTCCCCCTTCTTTCTGACAATTAGTTGCAATCTCAAACTTCCAGTTTCTGACCTCTCTGTTACTGATCTGTATTCCTCAGCATTTTATCACTTCAATTAAATCTCAGCTCATCCTCCTCGGAAATCCTCCCCAGCCTATCCAATCTTTCCTCAGAGCAGAAGTTCTCTAATTGTAGGAACATTCTGATCAATCTCCTCTGTACCCTCTCTGGTGTGATCACATCAACCCTGGAATGTGGGGATCAGAAATGTGTGCAGTACTTTAACCGTAGTCAAACTAGTGTTCCTGACATTTCCCGTGTCTCCTCCATGTTCTTGTGGTTGTTGCTCACACAAGAAGTGTCTTGGTTTTCCCACATGGAACTGGATGTGCACTCCATGGGGCTGGGATTCCCTACCATGTGTTTATTTGTTAACTAATCCGAAATTAACTTCAGACTAAAACAAGAGTATCAGCTACCCACCAATCAACTTCTTCCATTACACTCAAGTCACCTTACATTTTACAATCTCATTAAAATTATTACTATCTCAACACAACAGACTTTAATTTGATAAACAACTATTCAGATGTCTTCACTGTTACAATCACTTGAAGATTATCTTTACCTTCAGCTACCTTTGGTGAATTGAACTCTGATTGTAAATATATGAATATCAAACCGACTTGAGTTTTATGATAATTAATCTAGTCTGACATTGTTGGTTAATATCTTGAAGAGAACTGTCCTCAGAACTCCAGCTGTGCTCTGACTTCATTCACAACAGGATGTGGCTGGACTGCAGATCTTAGATCTGTTCTGTTGTTTACCAGATTGCTTCGCTCTGTCTGTCACTCGCTGCTTATGCTGTTTGGCACATATGTCATCCTCTTTGGTAACTTCATCAGGTGAACACCTCATTTGTAGGTATCCATGCTGCTGTTACTGACATGCCCTCCTGAATTCTCACAGGGGAATAAGGATTGATCCTCTGGTTTGATGATAAGAGGTAAATTGGGGAATATGCTGGGCCGTGATTCGTTCAGTTTTGTTGGAGTACAATTCTACTGCTGTTGGTGGAAGGAAACAGCTAAACTCTTGCACTGTAAGCCCTATATACAAGAAGCTACATGCAGTATCATGAACACTGATAGGCCAAGACAGGAAATACGAGCAACACTGTACAATGATGTAGGTTCACAACTGCAGCAAGGGGAGTTTAAGAGCCAACTTGACATGGGAATAGGAAAAGAAGCAGCTGATCAGATTGTCTCATTCAGAGTCACAAAGAGACTCAATGAGATTGTTGTACTGTTGGAGGCTGGGGAGATGGAGAGCCCTTCAAAAGAAACTAATCTGCCTGAGAGTTATGAGATAGACTTGATTGCCACGCATTTAACAGAAAGCTATTTTAGACTGTTTTTATCCCCAAAAGATAACAAGACTGATGGTGCTTCCAATCATCATCAGAAACAAACCCCAGAATACATGGTTCAGAGATGATGTCAATAGCCAATCAACATCCAACTCCTGCAATTATTCAGCAAACGTATGTGTGATTAACCAGTCCTGATGATCCAGGAAATCACTGTTCACTCTGTGCAGATGGACAGCGATGTGGGGAAGGATTGGCCGAGTGGTATTGTCACTCGACAGTTAATCCAAAGCCCCAGACAAAGTTCTGGAGACCTGGGTTCAAAGCCTGCTGCAGCAGATGGGGGGAATTTGAATTCAATTTAAAAAAAAACTCGGGAATTTAAGAGTCTAATGATGACCATTAATCGATTGTCAGAAAAACCGCATCTGGATCACTAATGCCCTTTCAGGAAGGAAGCTGCCATCCTTACCTGGTCTGGCCTACATTGTGACCTCAGACCCACAGCAATGTGGTCGACTCTTCCCTGCCCTCTGAGCAATTAGGGATGGGCAGGAAATGCTGCTGGGCCAGCGACACCCTCATCCTGTGAATGAATAAAGGAAAATAAAAGTCCCTACCCAGTGTGAATCTGTGCATGTTCAACAATGTTGTGAACATTTCCTAAACTAAGTACTCCATGTGCAAAACTTTATGAACTGCCAAAACCATTGTTCATTACTTGGTTTGAACAAGAGAAAAAAATCCTTCAACTGTGGTTATGAGTAAATTCACCGGTGTCTCAGCAGGATGGATGCCTGAGTGAATCCCTTCCCCCACACACACAGAGCAGATGAACAGCTTCTCCCCAGTCTGACTGGTTTGGCCGGTTTCCAGGTGGGATGGGTAAAGAATTCCCTTCTGACATTCCCCACATTTCCAGAGTCTGTCCCTAGTGTGGCTGCACTGCTGTTTTGCTATTTCAGATAAATGCAAGCAGACTGTTACACACACCGTTAGCATCCCCCCTCCCCCCACCCAAGAACCCAGTATAAGGCAGTAAACATTATCTCCTGCTGTGGATGGGCAGCCTGTATTGGTCTGAGTGGTACACTGTGCAGATTTACCGAAATGACAACTTAATCGGTGACCAGAGCAAGTTAAGCAAGTCCAAATAAAATGCATTATAGCACAGAGAGAGGCCTATCAAATCCAAGCTGGCTCTCTGTAGCAGAATCCCATATTCTCACTCCCCATACATCCCCCAAACTCTGCAAGTTTATTTCCCTCAGATCTGATATAATTGTTTTTATCAATCATTCATCTTCTCCTCTGCCTGCACCACCATAATAGGCAGCATGTTCTGCATATTTCCAGCCAATACAGTCAGCAGAAACACTTGCTCATCTCCCGCTGTCTCAAAACCTTACATCTGATCTTAATTCTTGTGCCATCACCTATCGAATACAGATATTTTTGGCTGCTATATCTAAGTCTGTTATAATCCTATTCAGCTCGATCAAAAATGTATTCAACTTCTTCACTTCAAAGAAAATACAAATTTCTTCAAATCAATTCAGTGACTGCATTTTCTTCATCAGTGAACCACTCCAGTAAGTCTGTGCTCCACACTCTGAGGATTACTCGTATCCTTCCTTGTTGGTGCCTATTTTGTTCCACAAATCCAGACGATGCAAGTTTTCTGCACAACAGCAGTAGCTTTATTATTGGGCAGCTGGCGAGAGTTTCAAAGTGTCTCTAAAGTAGCCGAGTGTCTACTTGTAGAGACTGTTCTTCATAAATCTCTGTCTTACCCACAGAGACAGTATATTTAATAGGAATTAGACAAAGACATATCAGTTACATGGGCGATTGTCATTACATAGTTTAAAGCAGGTAATTATGACCTTACAAAGCTTGATGAATGGCGATGTCCTGTGATAATGTGTGATGGATTACAGAAACTGATTATCGTATTGTTCATGATTATGTGTTGATGTGAAGAGATTAAGGCTGGAGGGTTCTTCCATCAGTAAATTGGGGATTCACTTACCTATGCTAATATGGAGGGGAGGTAACACAATGGGAGCAGGAGGCAGTGTAACAGTGTTGTGCCCAGGATTCTCAGTCTTGTCTGGAAAGGGCAATTTCCTCTGTCTGGGGTTACGGGGCAATCCCCATGTGTGGCTGCAAGAGGTTCTATTTTGAGAGACTGTCAGCCTCCCCCCTTCTGAGGTGTTCTGTCTGTTTTGTAAGAGTACAGGCCTCCAGTTGATGAAATAAGTCCTTTGGCAGGGGAATGTTTAACCCTTGAGTCCCCACGGAGTCTTGAAAGAGAAGCAAAAAGTATGGAACTGGCCCCTCGATGGGATTTTAACTCCCTCGTTCTGACCAGGAATCTGGTGACCAGAATTGAATGCAATGATTGACTGTGACCTAACTCGAGCTTTGTCAAGGGTCAGCATCTTTCCAATGCGTTTGTTATCATTCCCCCTGTTAATAAAGCTCAGCATCCCATTTGTTTCACACAAAACACTTTTGTCCTCTCTCCTTTAATGATTTGTACACATGGTCCCCCATTTCCCCTGTCCTGCTCTTTGTGTCTGTGCCATTCAAATATATATTCCCCTTCTACATTGCTTCTCTCAAAATGCATCCACTGTCTGTGTGTTCTAAAGAAGAGACATATTCCACTCAATAGACAATAGGCAGTAGACAATAGGTGCAGGAGTAGGCCATTCTGCCCTACGAGCCTGCACCACCATTCAATATGATCATGGCTGATCATCCTTAATCAGTATCCTGTTCCTGCCTTATCTCCATAACCCTTGATTCCACTATCCTTGAGAGCTCTATCCAACTCTTTCTTAAATGAATCCAGAGACTGGGCCTCCATTGCCCTCTGGGGCAGAGCATTCCACACACACTCTCTGGGTGAAGAAGTTTCTCCTCATCTCTGTCCTAAATGGTCTACCACGTATTTTTAAGCTGTGTCCTCTGGTTCGGCACTCACCCATCAGCGGAAACATGTTTCCTGCCTCCAGAGTGTCCAATCCTTTAATAATATATGTCTCAATCAGATCCCCTCTCAGTCTTCTAAACTCAAGGGTATACAAGCTCAGTCACTCCAGTCTTTCAGCGTAAGGTAGTCCCACCATTCCAGGAATTGACCTCGTGAGCATACGCTGCACTCCCTCAATAGCCTGAATGTCTTTCCTCAAATTTGGAGACCAGAACTGCACACAATACTTCAGGTGTGGACTCACCAGGGCCCTGTACAGCTGCAGAAGAACCTCTTTGGTTCTATACTCAATCCCTCTTGTTATGAAGGCCAGCATACTATTAGCCTTCTTCACTACCTACTGTACCTGCATGCTTACCTTCATTGACTGGTGTACAAGAACACCCAGATCTCTTTGTCCTGCCCCTTAACCTAAATTGATTCCATTTAGGTAGTAATCTGCCTTCCTGTTCTTGCCACCAAAGTGGATAACCATACATTTATTCACATTAAACTGCATCTGCCATGCATCTGACCACTCACCTAACCTGCCCAGGTCACCCTGTAATCTCCTAACATCCTCCTCACATTTCACCCTGCCACCCAGCTTAGTATCATCAGCAAATTTGCTAATGTTATTACTAATACCATCTTCTATATCACTAATATACATTGTAAAAAGCTGCGGTCCCAGTACTGATCCCTGCGGTACCCCACTGGTCACTGCCTGCCATTCCGAAATGGAGCCGTTTATCACTACTCTTTGTTTCCCATCAGCCAACCAACTTTCAATCCAAGTTAGTACTTTGCCCCCAATACCATGCACCCTAATTTTGCTCACTAACCTCCTATGTGGGACTTTATCAAAAGCTTTCTGAAGGTCCAGGTACACTACATCTACTGGATCTCCCTTGTCCATCTTCAGAGTTACATCCTCAAAAAATTCCAGAAGATTAGTCAAGCATGATTTCCCCTTCATAAATCCATGCTGACTCTGACCTATCCTGTTACTACTATCCAGATGTGTCGTAATTTCATCCTTTATAATAGACTCCAGCATCTTTCCCACCACTGAGGTCAGACTAACTGGTCTATAATTTCCTGCTTTCTCTCTCCCATCTTTCTAAAAAGTGGTACATTAGCCACCCTCCAATCCGCAGGAACTGATTCCGAATCTATTGGACTCTGGAAAATAATCACCGACGCATCCACGATTTCTTGAGCTACCTCCTTCAGTACCCTGGGATGTAGACCATCAGGCCCCAGGGACTTATCAACCTTCAGACTCTAACTGTCTCTCCAACACCAATTACTGGCAAATATAAATTCCCTTCAGTTCAGGTCGTTCAGCCACTGTTACCTCAAAGAGATTGCTTGTGTCTTTCCCAGTGAACACAGATCTGAAGTACCAATTCAATTCTTCTGCCATTTCTTTGTTCCCCGTAATATATTCCCCTGTTTCTGTCATCAAGGGTCCAATTTTAGTCCTAACCATTTTTTTGCCTTTCACATACCTAAAAAAGCTTTATATTTTTGGCCAGTTTACCTTCGTACCTCATTTTTTCTCTGCGTATTTCCTTCTTAGTAATCCTCTGTTGTTCTTTAAAAGCTTCCCAGTCCTCTGTTTTCCCACTTATCTTTGCTATGTTATACTTTTTCTCTTTTAACTTTATATGTTTCTTAACTTCCCTTGTCAGCCACGGCCTCCCATGCCTCTTCCTAGGATCTTTTTTTCCTTTTTAGAATGAACTGATCCTGTATCATCTTCATTATACACAGCAATATCTGTCATTGTTCCTCCACTGTCTTCCCTGCTAAGGTATTGCACCATTGAACTTTGGCCAGCTCCTCCCTCATAGCTCCATAGTTCCCTTTATTCAACTGAAATATTGTCACTTCCGATTGTACCCTCTCCCTCTTAAATTGCAGATTGAATCTTATTGTATTATGGTCACTACTTCCCAATTGTTCCTTCACTGCGAGGTCCCTGATCAATTCTGGTTCGTTGCACAATACCAGATCCAGAATTGCCTTCTCCCTGGTCGGCTCCAGCACCAGCTGTTCTAAAAATCCATCTTGGAGGCACTTCACAAAGTCTCTTTCTTGAGGTCCAATACCATCCTGATTCTCCCAGTCTACCTGCATGTTGAAATCCCCCATAACAACTTTGCAACAGGCCAATTTCAGCTCCTGATTCAACTTACATCCGACATCCAGATTACTGTTTGGGGGCCTGTAGATAACTTCCAAGAGGATCTTTTTACCCTTAGAATTTCTCAGCTCTATCCACTGACTCTACACCCCCTGATTCTAGGTCCCCCCGCGCAAGGGACTGAATATATTAAAAATAAATAAAACAATAATTCGGCCACCTTTTAAGTATTGTGTGCTGTTTTGATCACCACATAAAAAGGAGGATGTGGAGGCTTTGGACAGTGTGAAAACAGCTTTACCAGGATGTTGCCTGGATTTGGAGAGGTTGGAAAGACTTGGATTTTTGTCAGGGGTCTTACAGCTTTATATTCAGTCTCCTGACAAAAGAAGGCAAGTATGCTATACAGATCCTTCACCACTTTCAGGGAGCTGTGAACTTGCCGCTGAAGTTCTGTGTGTACATCAATGCTGCTGAGAGTCCTTCGGTTTCGTGAATACATTCCTCTTGCAATGAGTCTCCCAAAATACATCACCTCACACTTGTCTGGATTAAAATATGTCTCCGTATGGGTTTTCCAACTGATCTCTTTCTTGCTGTATCCTTTGACAACATTCTTCATGATTCACTTCATCAATTTGTATCATCTAGAAACTTGCTAATTAAATTGTTTACATTTCCATGCTAATCATTAATATATTTAACAGACAATAGATGTCCCAGTTCTGATCCTTGTGGAACAACACTGTCCACAGACCTCCAGCCAGCAACATGCTGTAGAAGGAACATATTTCATTTAGTCAGTCAGTCGGAAAGCATTGCAGGTATTGGTGTGGCACTGGATGTACAAGATATTCACATTCCTGGTAAAAACACCCTGGAATAGGTGTTCAGTTCTGTGTACCCTACCTGGGGACTCCCCCAGACCCAAGTATAAAACAGGAAACATTATCTCCTGCTGTGGAAAGACAACCTGAACACAGAGCAGATTTACTTTAATGATAATTTAACCCCTGAAGACAAATAACTAGGATAAGTTAAGTAAGTACAAAAAAAATGCATTATGGCACAGAAAGGGTCCCATCAAATCCAAGCTGGCTCTCTGTACAGAATCCCATATTCTCATTGTCCATCTGTCCCCAAAACCCTGCAAGTTTATTTCCCTCTGATGTGATATAATTGTATTCTTTAATCATTGACCATCTCTACTTTCACCACTATTACAGGCAGCATGTTCTGCATATTTCCAGCCAATACAGTCAGTGGGAACACTTGCTCATCTCCCACTTTCTCAAAACGTTACAGCTGATCTTAAATCTTGTGCTATCCCCAATCGAATACAGTTTTTTAAAATTGTCTGTTCTATCTAGATCTGTTGTAATCTTATCCATTTTAATCGATAAAAATATATTCAACTTGATTTCTTCAAAGAAAAAGCAATTTTTCTAAATCAATCCAGAGGCTGCATTTTCTTCATCAGTGAACCACTCCACTAAGTCTATACTCCACACTCTGAAGATCCCTCATATCCTTCCTGACCAGGAATCTGTTGACCAGAATTGAATATAATGATTGACTGTAACCTAACCAGTCCAAGAAATTATTTCCATGAGTTTGTTCTCATTCCCTTTATTAATGAAGCCCAGGGTCCCATATGTTTTGATCAAAACTCATTGATTATGTCCTCTCTCCTTTAAAGGTTTGTACACATTGTCCCCCAATCCCTCAGTCTTTATTCTTTGTGTCTGTGCCATTCAAATATATACTCCCTTTCTACATTCCTTCTCTCAAAATGCAACAACTTACTGTGTGTTCTAAATAAAAATTAACGCTTGCTCCACACATTCTATCCCCTGGAAAACAGAACAGGACAGCACCAGAATAATCGGCCCACCATGTGTGTGCGGACCATGGTGCCATTCCAAACTAATTCCATCTGCCTGTACATCATCCATATCCCTGCCAACCCACGCCTGCTTATGTGAGTGTCCAAATATCTCTTAAATGTTGTGATTGTTTCTGCTTTTGACACCTCCCAGGAGAGTGCATTCTGGTCATCTCCCACCTTTTGCATAAGAAAATTGCCTGACACAACTCCCTTTAAACGTTCACATGTTGGAAATGCTCAGCAGGTCTTGCAGCATCTGTGAAGAAAAAAATATGTGAATGTTTCGGGTCCATCCTCATAAACATGAACTCTGATTTCTCCTCACAGACGCTGCCATACCTGCTCAACATTTCCAGAAACTTCTGTTTTTGTTTCTGATTTACATCATCTGCTGTTCTTTCGGTTTTTATTTTCTTTAAACTTGCCCCCTCTCCCCTTAACTGTATGGCCTCTAGAATTTGTCATTTCCACCTTGGAAAAGATTCAGATTATTCACTCTATCTGTGCCTGTCGGTCACCCAGCAGCCACGGACTTTCCCAAGACATCAATTCAAGTTTTTCCAACCTCTCTCAATCCAGGCAATATCCTGCTAAACCTGTTTTTACCCTCTCCAAAGCCTCCACATCCTCCTTATAATGCGGTGATCAAAACGGCACAAAGGTGGCCTAACTACAGTTTTATATTCAGTCTCCTCACAAGCCTGCCATCCACCTCCTTCACCACTTTCAGGGAGCTGTGAACTTGCACCTGAAGATCTCTCTCTCTATCAAAGTTGCTTAGGGCCCTTCCATTTAGTGTATACATTCCTCTTACAATGAGCCTCCCAAAATACATCACCTCACACTTGTCTGAATTAAAATCTATCCGCATAACTTTCCAACTGATCTCGTACTTGATGTTTCCTTTAACAACATTCTTCACGATTCACAACTTCCTCACTTTGTGCCATCTACAAACTTGCTAATTAAATTGTTTACACTTTCAGGCTAATCATTGATATATTTTGCAAACAACAGATGTCCCAGTTCTGATCCTTGTGGAACAGAGGTACTGGCCACAGCCCTCCAGCCAGCAACATGCCCCTGCACAGCTGTTGCTGGGAGAAATATCGAAGAGGAGCCTTGAGTTCTGTGTTGAGCAGCACGACCAATGTTTATTCAGAGCTCCTTACTAATGCATGATGGGAGAGTTCCCTCTCTGGAACGCTGTGGCTCCCCCAGCCAAGTCCAGCATTTTGATGTATTTCCTTCATACGTTCCAGTAATATTTTCCCCCTGACCCGATTCCCTGGGTTCAGGATGTCAGCTGGGATGTTTATGAGCTCCCTTTCCCAATTTCTGATTCTCTATCCTTCTGCAAATTCCCCTCTCAGCTCATGCAGTTGCTTTGCCAGTTCTTTCACAAACTCTATCCTTGTCATTGCACATCTCCAGCCCTCCCACTACCACACCCTCTGGCAGCTGCATAGTCCGTCCAGTCACTAATTCAAAGGGGAACTGCCCCGTTCCCTTTGCTGGGGTTGACCTCAGTTTCATTAGGTTGGTGGGGAGTACTCTAACCCATCCCTGCCTGTCTCTGTCAGGGCCTGAATCAGACTAACTATCAGTATCTGCTTCATTCCTTCTGCTGTCCCTGAGCTCTGGGGATGGTATGGGGGGTGGGATTTCTGTTCAGTACCAAACAGGGCACAGAGCTGTTTAACTATATTCCCTGTAACATGTGTCCCTTGGTCAGAATCTGCAGGGGAATGCTTCCACCCACTGAGTAAACCTGCTTATTAAGACCCAGCAGGATTTCTTGCCCTGGTATTGGGATGGGGGGATGTGTAAAATCCATCTGTAATTGTTCCCATGGGCCCCTGGGTCCCTGCTGCTGCCTCCATTTTGTCCTGATTGCTTTCCCTGGCTCACATTGTGCACAGAATATACCCCTTCGACAAAACCTTGCTGTATCTCTCCCTGTTCCAGGCCACCCCTGTAGTGGGTCATCTGATATTGCATTGTATCCTGCCCAAGATGTAATAATGTTTGTCTTATACAGTGTGGTGGCACTGCTGGATCATCCAGACTCTGTCTTGTCCCATTACTGCGCCGCCCCCCCCCCCCTTTTTCCTATTCCTCTTTCTCCTGTTGTGGGGCTATTTCTGGGAATGTCTCCAACTTTCCTTTCTCGCTTCTGTAGCGACTGCCACTTCCCCAAATGTCTGCACTGTTTCAGTCAGTATTTCACCTGCCTTACTCACATACTCACTGTCCCATTGTTGTGCAGTTTCTACTTTCCTGTGAGCTCTAATCTTCATTATTGCTGCTTCACTGGGAAAGTTAGCTGCTTCCACTAACTCTCTGACCTGTTCCTCATGCTCGATGTGGCCCCCAGACAGGGTGATGTTCCGTCACCGAGCCCAGGCCAACACATGGTCATGAACAATAGGCATGCTGACTGTCTGTGCATATGCTGACTCCCTGATCCCTGGCTAATGTCAGTGCTTGTGTCAGGGCTTGTGATGGTTCTACTATTTCTGGATAATTCTCCACAAAAGTCCTCCAATAATTAAACAATCCTAAAGTTTACCTTAACCCCTTCATGGTGTGTGCGCATGGATAGTTTTAAAATCATGGTCTTTCATTCTGCTGGGACTCTCCCCTCTCCCTTCCTGATTTGATCTCCCTGATATGATGTCCCAGGTACGTCTCTCCCTACCTTCCCAGTTGCACTCTCTGTGGCTTAATTTTAAGTCCGTCCTGGCTGACCTGACCCAATAGTCTGTTTAATATCCAGATATGTTCCTTCTCACTGACTGAGGTAATGAGGTGTTGGTAAGATCAATGTGACTAACTCCATCAGCTATACATCGATGGGATGTACTGGAATATTGTGGGATCCTTGAGGTAACTGGATCCAGGTGTACTGTTTTCCTTCAACAGTAAACACCAGCTTATTCTGGCATTCTGGGTACACAGGTATGGATTGGAACCCATTCACAATATCAAGAGCTGAGACTGCATCCTGTTGTGATTTCAATACATTAAATATCGCGGCGAGGTTGGCTATTGTAGGTTATTCTTTCGTGACAGATTTATTCAGGGAGGTATAACCAACAGTGAGGTGGGATGAGCCATCTGGATTCCGTAAATTAGTCTGGGATACTATCAGTCTGACTATTCCCTGCTTCTCTCAATCTGTCACTGTCATATTTACTGCCTCAGCCCCGGCTTTAATGGGATCCTGTTTGTGTGGGGAGTGAGAGGGCCCTCTATCTTTACAGGACCGACAGATAATTACGCACATTCCTGTTTGAGTTACCCACACCACTGAGAGGGTCCTAACTATAACTCCCCAGATTCCCTGACGGTCCCAGTCTCCCTGCAATGCCACTACTCTGTCGCCTCTCCTTTCCTTCCTATCTCAGCCCTGACCAGAGCGTCCCCATGTTATATTTCGGGTCCAAACATCAATAATTGCTTCTAACTGTTCTAAAATGGCAACTCCCAGAAGTGGTCCCTTCCTCAGTTTCACACTCCCATATCTGAATACATTTTGTCATATCCGTGATCTGCATCGGGACAGGTTCGCTTCATCTAGCTTCCTCGGTTCCCCCTCCGACTGCTCTCTTTTTATAGTTGTGGGGATTAGGGGTAAATCCATATCCGTAACTGATGTGGATGCTCCTGTATTAACATCAGGTGCTGTTGGTCCCAAACAGCACATCAAGAAACGTTCCTGGGCTATGCATGTGCAGACGTGAACACAGGCCACACACAATGTGAACATCTATCTTCCTCTCTCTGCCTACGTTCCTTGGCTATGTCCCCTTTCCTGCTTCCCTTGTAACATTGTGGGTCTGGTTACCCTCCCTGTATTAGGGTCCCATGTCATCTTTAAAATACATCAAACCTATTTCATCATCACAGATTGGGGTTTGGTAATCACCCATGGTCCTTACACACCTCAGACTTCCTCTCTGTATGATCCTCAATATTACCCTTGGGTCCCTGAGTCACCAAGGTTATTTTAGCCCATTCAGCCTGTCACCTCCCCAGTGTGTCCCTGTAATATCTGTAAATGCCTGGAGGCAATGATCGGCTGTGCACTTTGGGGAACTAGCTCACATCGCCACCCTCTCATTGCAGGAACAGGTTCTGCTGTACACGTCAGGGCATCTTAGCCTGAAAGATCTTGGCCTGACATCATCTTTGGTGAGACTGTGTACCTCAACTAATTCATCCATATTCTCCCAATAAGGCCCATTATTCCCATTTCTCCATTAGGCTGGGTGGTCATTCACCAACATCTGTCATTCAGACGGGTAAACGGTTCAGGTTTAGTTCCTGTCAGTTCCCTTTGTTGCTCCCTACTGTCTGTCCAAGTTTGAGCTTTGATGCCTAGTGGTGCCAGAGACACTGCCTCCTGGGCCTGACAGAGCAGTGGGTCATCCCACCCATTGCCGACCCTCTGACCATACATGGGCGCTTTGTCGTCTAACCTGTTCCAGTCAGTGTCACCGTCCTCACTGCCTTCTGAGGAGAGCGGGGCACTAGGTACCTCCCCCACTGTAACTACCATCTGGCCCTTTGGCTTTAAGGCCTCACGTCTGAGAGGCACCACCTTCACTTGTTCCTGTTTCCCAGAATAATGTAACATTCCGGCATTCCTGGAATAACACAGAACAAGATGTGAATTTGGTTTGACTTGAAACATTAATAATTTGACATTCACCTTACATATCTATAGAGGTGAGAATTGTACTGTGATTATTTAAGTGAATTTAATGTAATCATACAATGGAAATAACCCTGATAATCAATGACAATGAATGAACTGAATAATATGTGATTATTTGTACCAGTTCTTGCATTGAAGATTCAACATCATTTTAATGCTTGTCACCCATTACACCATGGGCATTATTATTAGGGAATAAAGTAATGGAAGGATATCAGAGAAAATAAATAGATTTTAATTTTAGCTTCACTGCAATAATGAACCAAAGCAATATTTGGAAATATGGTTGAACTACATAACAATGTTTCCAGTGTCATTATTGACTTGAGAACTATTTTAGTTTGCAAATTTCTTTGCACTAAGAATAATTGGAAATGAATTATGATTATGAACTGACCATTTAAAAAATATTTTAAAGAGAATAACCAGGTATATTTTTTGGAGTAAATTAGGAATGGAAATAAATATGTATACATTGGTATTAATAGTTTTAAAATGTTTGGAAGTTGACTGATATTATTTGATTGAGAGAGGCTGCATGATTATAAAGACTAATTCGCCTTTTTCGTTGCATTGTTGGTTTCACTAGAATCTGTTGTGGTCTGAGCTCTTGTTGTGTGCAATGGACTGTCACTGATAGCTTAATTAACCTACGAGTCTCAGTTCAGGTTTCCTTTGTCTGTAAGTCAGTCTGTAAGTGAGCGACACACCTGCCTTTCTGAGGGGAAACAGAGATTCTTTTCAAAGGAAATAAGTGGCAGTTCTCAGTGAGAATGGTGTCTCCCACACACCATCAACAGGGAAGGGTTTTTCCAAAGAATTCCAATCTCTATCTATAAATCTGATGGTATCTGTGTTTGTCAGTTTGTGGAGGATTCGGCCCCTTTGTTCTGAGCTGTTTTTATACAAGCAGTTGGTTCATTATGTCTTTGCCAAGAATGTTGTTTACTTTCCCCTTTTACTGTGATTCTGCGGGTTAGAATATTCTGTGAGTCAATAATGGTCACTAACTGAACATTGAGTGATTTTGACTCTAACAGAGCACTGGCCTTGTTTGCAGCTAATTATTCACTTTTTTTTATTTCCTGGTTGTGTTGAATGTTACAGAAACAGGCTCTGAGCAATGTTTCCATTCACTTGTGTTGGAGTCACTGACAGCCACGTGGTCAGTTAGCTTCAGGCTGATGGATCAGTTTCTCTGTCCTATTAGATGGTGGTCACTTGCTCAGTTTCTGATGGCTCACCTCAGTGTCAGTCCATCAGCTGCTGAAACCCTGTATCCAGCATTTGTTCCCTCTCACCATGACGAATCCAATACAGTCCCAGCTTGTCTTCCACATTCTACCTCCATATTCTTATGATCCCCTCAGATTCTATTCACTGTGTCCTTGCAGCAAGTTGTGTAAGACACCTATTTTAGTTTTAACCTGATCTATATTATGTTCATGAAGAAAATTTCAAAATTTGGTTCACTGCTTTTAAACCTACCCGTGCCTTCACCCTGTCCTCCCTGCGTAGTTCCACACCTCCCTGAGGGATCTGCACTTATCCAATTCCAGCTGCTTGACAGGTTCTTATTTTATTCTCCTCCCTGTTGGTGTCTGTAGTTTCAGCTGCCTTGAACCTAAACTTGGTAATTCTCTTCCCCCATTCCCTTCAATTCTCCTCCATTCTACAGCCTCTCCTTCATTTCTACCTGTTTGATCAAGGTTGTTGTTTCCACCGTTAACACTGTCCCTTTGTAGCTCAGTAACTGTCCCGTGGTATCATTGCTGAACTGTCCATCCAGAGCTCCAGGTAATATTCTGGGGACCCTGATTCGAATCCCATCACGACAGATGTGGAATTTGAATTCAATACAAATCTAGAATTATAAGCCTATTGATGAAATTATTCTTAATTGTCAGGAAAAACCCATCAGAGTCGCTGATGCCCTTTAGGGAAGGAAGCTGCCATCCTTACTTGATCTGGCCTACATGTGACTCCTGACCCACACCAATGTGGTTGGCTCTTACCTGCCCTCTGGGTAATAAATGCTGCCCATAGCCAGTGGCACCTCCATCCCAGTGAATGAATTTTAAACAAAGCGCTCAGTCCTTGGATCATGTGGGAAAGAAGCAGAAGGTGACCATTCGGCCCCTCGAGCCTGTTCCATCGTTCAATAAGACCAGGCCTGATCTGTTTGTGATTTGTATTCCATCTCCCCCCAACATCCCTGAACAAGAATCTATCAACCTGTGTCTTAAAATACTCAGTGAGCCCACCTTCTGGGGCAGAGAGTTCCAAAGTTGCACTGCCCTCTGATTGGAAACAACTCTCCTCATCTCTGTCCTGAGAGGGTGAACACAATTTTAAAGCAGTTCCCTCTCGTTCAGGAATGGCCCACAAGAGGGAACTTCCTTTCCACATCCTCCTTATCAAACCATTCAGGATCTTAGACACTTCAGTGACGTCACCCCTCACTCTCCCAAACTCCAGCTGAAACAAACCCAGCCTGTCCAACCGATCCACATTTTATTTCTGTCACGCCGGGTGTGATTGGGATGAAATGTTATGTTTATTATGCAGTAAATGTGTTGCTTCACTCTGCGGTGTCTGAGAGTCAACATGAGCCATCCTCGCATTCCTGTCTCACTGTTGTACATATATCTTACATCACTGTCGTGTTTCCACCTCCCTCCCTCCCTCCCTCCCTCGAACCAAAAAAGGAGAGAGATCGAGAAAATCTGTTAGAAAATTGGTTGTCACCTAAATGGTACTGAGTCTGATTGTAGAGATTGCATTGTAATTGTAGTAACCAGTTAATAAAAATTTACTGACAAGACATTTTGAGAGGGGCTGCTGTGTTGGTGGTGGCAGTGCTGCTGGTTGGTATAAGTGAGGGCCGGTGTGAATACTGGGCTTTGGTGAGAAAGGTGAGCATGGGAAAGGCAAGGTGAGATTCTTTTGTCTTCCTCAATAAGAAGAGGCAGAGATGGCAGTTCGGACAGTGTGCAGCTGTTTTAATCTTGCAGGCATTCTTTTTTTAAATATTCATTTTATGTGATGTGAGTGTCACTGGCTTGGCCAGCATTGAGAGCCCATCCCTCTGAATAGTTCCAGAGATGTAGAGGAAAGGATAGCAAAGATGATTCTCGATAGGAGTGAGAGAGACAGGGTAGTTGTCACGGGGGACTTCAACTTTCCAAATATTGGCTGGAAACACTACAGTACCAGTACTATAGATGGGTCAGTTTTTGTCCAGTGTGTGCAGGAGGGCTTCCTGACACAGTATGTAGACAGACCAGGAAGTGGGGAAGCCATATTAGATTTGGTACTGGGTATTGAGCCCGGCCAGGTGTTAGACTTGGAAGGAGGTGAGCACTTTGGTGATAGCGATCACAATTCTGTTGTGTTTATTTTAGTGATAGAAAGGGATAGGTGTATACCACTGGGCAAGAGTTACAGCTGGGGGAAAGGCAATTACAATGCGATTAGGCAAGGTTTAGGAAGCATAGGATGGGGAAGGAAACTGCAGGGGATGGGCACATTAGAAATGTGGAGCTTGTTCAAGGAAAGGCTCCTGTGTGTCCTAGATAAATATGTACCTGTCAGGCAGGGAGGAAGCTGTAGAGCGCAAGAGCCGTGGTTTACGAAGGAAGTGGAATCTCTGGTCAAGAGGAAGGAGAAGGCTTAAGTTAGGATGAGATGTGAACGCTCAGGCAGGGCACTTGAGGGTTACATGGTAGACAGGGAAGACTGAAAGAGAGAGCTCGGCAGAGCCAGGTGGAGACATGAGAAGTTGTTGGTGGATTGGATCAGGGTAAACCCTAAGGCTTTCTATAGGTATTTAAGGAATAAAAGAATGACAAGAGTAAGATTAGGGCCAATCAAGGATAGGAGTGGGAAGTTGTGTGTGGAGTCAGAGGAGATAGGGGAAGCACTAAATGAATATTTTTCGACAGTATTCACGCTAGAAAATGACAGTGTTATCGAGGAGATTACTGAGATACAGGCTACTTGACTAGGTGGGATTGAGGTTCACAAGGAAGAGGTATTAGAAATCCTGCAGAATGTGAAAATAGGTCTACTGGGCCTGATGGGATTTATCCTAGGATTCTCTGGGAAGCCAGGGAGGAGATTGCTGAGCCTTTGGCATTGATCTTTAAATCATCATTGTCTACAGGAATAGTGCCAGAAGACTGGAGGATAGCAAATGTGGTTCCCCTGTTCAAGAAAGGGAGTAGAGTCAACCCTGGTAATTATAGACCAGTGAGCCTTACTTCAGTTGTTGGAAAAGGATATAAGAGATAAGATGTATAATCATCTAGAAAAGAATAATTTGATTATGGATAGTCTGCACGGTTTTGTGAAGGGTAGGTCGTGCCTCACAAACCTTATTGAGTTCTTTGAGAAGGTGACCAAACAGGTAGATGAGATTAAATTGGTTGACGTGGCATATATTGATTTCAGCAAGGCGTTTGATAAGGTTCCCCACCGTAGGCGATTGTACAAAATGCAGAGGAATGGGATTGTGGGAGATTTAGCAGTTTGGATCAGTAATTGGCTTGCTGAAAGAAGACAGAGGGTGATGGTTGATGGGAAATGTTCATTCTAGAGTCCAGTTACCAGTCATGTACTGCAAGGGTTGGTGTTGGGTCCACTGCTGTTCGTCTTTTTTATAAATGACCTGGATGAGGGCGTAGAAGGGTGGGTTAGTAAATTTGCAGATGACACTAAGGTCAGTGGAGTTGTGAATAGGGACGAAGGATGTTGTAGTTACAGAGAGACATAGATAAGCTGCAGAGCTGGGCAGAGAGGTGGCAAGTGGAGTTTAATGCGGACAAGTCTGAGGTGATTCACTTTGGTCAGAGTAACCAGAATGCAAAGTACTGGACTTATGGTAAGATTCTTGGCAGTGTAGATGAGCAGAGACACCTCGGTGTCCAGGTACACAGATCCTTGAAAGTTGCCACCCAGGTTGACAGGGTTGTTAAGGAGGCATACAGTGTTTTAGCTTTTATTAATAGAGGGATCGAGTTCCGGAACCATGAGGTTATGCTACAGCTGTACAAAGCTCTGGTGCGGCTGCACTTGGAATATTGTGTACAGTTCTGGTCACCACATTATAAGACGGATGTGGAAGCTTTGGAAAGGGTGCAGAGGGGATTTACTCGGATGTTGCCTGGTATGGAGGGAAGGTCTTACGAGGAAAGGCTGAGGGAAGTGATGCTGTTTTCGTTAGAGAGAAGAAGGTTGAGAGGTGACTTAATAGAGACATATAAGATAATCAGAGGGTTAGGCAGAGTGAAAGGGAGAACCTTTTTCCAAGTATGGTGATGGCGAGTATGAGGGGGCATAGCTTTAACTTTAGGGATGATAGATATAGGACAGATGTCAGAGGTAGTCTCTTTACTCAGAGAGTATTAAGGGGATGGAATGCTTTGCCTGCAACGGTAGTAGATTCGCCAACTTTAAGTACATTTAAGTCGTCATTGGACTAGCATATGGACGTACATGGAATAGTAGAGGTTAGATGGGCTTCAGATTGGTATGACAGGTCGGCACAACATCGAGGGCTGAAGGGCCTGTACTGCAATGTAATGTTCTATGTTCTAATCCTTGGCACAACATCATAAGCTGAAGGGCCTGTTCCATGCTGTACGTTTCTATGTTCTATGTTCTGTAATTCCAGATAATCCTCTTAGACCACAGCACTCCCTCAGTACTGACTGTCTGACATTGCAGTAGTCCCTCAGTACTGACCCTCTGGCATTGGTGCTTTCTGTCAGTCCTAACCTCTGACAGTGCAACGCTCCCTCAATACTGATCCTCTGACAATGGAGCGCACATTCAGTCCTGACCTTCTGACAGTGCAGTGCTTCAGCAGTACTGACCCTCCAACAGTGAGGCACTCCCTCAGTACTGACACTCTCTCAGTACTGACTAATTCAAACAGTAGTGTTCACTCAGTACTGACCCTATGACAGTGCAGCACTCCCTCAGTACTGACCCGCTGACAGTACGGAGCTCCGTCACCATTGATGATCTGATAGTGTGGAACTCCCTCATTAATAAACTGCTGACATTGCAACACACCTACAGTACTGACCCTCTGATAGTGCACCACTCACTCAGTACTGACCCTTTGATAGTGCTGCACTACCTGAGTGCTGTCCTTCCGACAGAGCAGCCCTCCCTCAGTATTAAACTCCTGACAGTGCGGCCCTCCCTCAGTATTAAACTCCTGACAGTGCGGCCCTCCCTCAGTACTAAACTCCTGACAGTGCGGCCCTCCCTCAGTACTAAACTCCTGACAGTGCGGCACTCCCTCAGAACTAAACTCCTGACAGTGCGGCCCTCCCTCAGAACTAAACTCCCGACAGTGCGGCCCTCCCTCAGTACTAAACTCCTGACAGTGCAGCCCTCCCTCAGAACTAAACTCCTGACAGTGCAGCCCACCCTCAGAACTAAACTCCTGACAGTGCAGCCCTCCCTCAGTACTAAACTCCTGACAGTGCGGCTATCCCTCAGTACTAAACTCCTGACAGTGCAGCCCTCCCTCCGAACTAAACTCCTGACAGTGCGGCCCTCCCTCAGAACTAAACTCCTGACAGTGCGGCCCTCCCTCAGAACTAAACTCCTGACAGTGCGGCTCTCCCTCAGTACTAAACTCCTGACAGTGCGGCTATCCCTCAGTGCTGACACTCCAACAGTGCGGCATTCCATTAGTACTGACACCACCAGTGCGGCAACACCCTCTGTCCTGCACCTTTGACAGTGCAGCACTCCCTCAGTACTGAACCTTTGACAGTACAGTACTCCCTCAGTACTATTACTCTGGCAATGTAGCGGTCCCTCTGTACTGATCCTCTGATGGTGCAATGCTCCCTCAGTACTGACCCTCTGACAAGGTGGCATTCATTGAGGACTGAACCTCTGACAATGTGACACTCCCTCAGTCCAGACCTCCGTGTGACCCTCCGACAGTGCAGCACTTCCTCTGTACGGCACTCTGACAATGCAGCACTCCCTCTGTGCTGACCCTCTGACAGTGCAGCACTCCCTCTGTGCTGACTCTCTGACAGTGCAGCACTCCCTCAGCACTGACGCTATGACAGTGTTGTTCTCCCTCAGTAATGACCGTTCAACAGTTCAGTGCTCATTTTGTACTGACCCTTTGACAGTTTAGCACTCCCTCAGTACTAACCTCTGACAGTGTAACACACCCTCAATACTGATCCTCTGGCAATGCGGTACTCCCTCAGTACTGACCCACTGACAGTGTGCATTCCTTCACTTCTCACCCTTTGACAGTGCAGTGCTCCCTCAGTACTCTCCTCCGATAGTTCGGCACATCCTTTGTACTGACCCTCTGGCAGTGCACCACTCCCTCAATACTGTCTTTCCAAAAGTGTGGCACTCCCTCAGCACTGAGTGTATGGCGATCTGTCAGAGGATCAGTACTTAGGGTGTGCCACATTTTGGAAAGTCAGTGACAATGCGGCACTGCCCCATACTGACCCTCTGACAGTGAGGAACTCTCTCAGTACTGACACTCCAACAGTGAGGCACTGTCTCCGTACTGACCCTTTGATTGCGTGGTGCTCCCTGAGTATTGACTCTCCAATAGTGTGCCACACTCTCAGTACTGACCCTCTGACAGTGCAACGCTCCCTCAGTACTGACCCTCTGACAGTGCAGCACTCCCTCAGTACTGACCCTCTGACAGTGCAGCACTCCCTCAGTACTGACCCTCTGACAGTGCAGCACTCCCTCAGTACTGACCCTCTGACAATGCAGCACTCCCTCAGTACTGACCCTCTGACAGTGCGGCACATCCTCAGTACTGACCTTTGACGGTGCAGTGCTCCCTCAGTACTGACCCTCTGACAGTGCAGCACTCCCTCAGTACTGACCTTTGACAGTGCAGCGCTCCCTCAGTACTGACCCTCTGACAGTGCAGCACTCCCTCAGTACTGACCCTCTGACAGTGCAGCACTCCCTCAGTACTGACCCTATGACAGTGCAGCACATCCTCAGTACTGACCTTTGACGGTGCAGTGCTCCCTCAGTACTGACCCTCTGACAGTGCAACACTCCCTCAGTACTGACCCTCTGACAGTGCAGCACATCCTCAGTACTGACCTTTGATGGTACAGTGCTCCCTCAGTACTGACCCTCTGATAGTGCAGCACTCCCTCAGTACTGACCTTTGACAGTGCAGCGCTCCCTCAGTACTGACCCTCTGACAGTGCAGCACTCCTTCAGCACTGACTCACCGACAGTGTTGTTCTCCCTGAGTAATGACCCTCCAAAAGTGCAGTGCTCGTTTTGTACTGACCCTCTCTCAGTGTAGCACGCCCTCAGGACTGATCTTCTGACAATGCGGTACTCCCTCATTACCAACCTGCCGACTGTGCGGTTTTAGATTAGATTAGATTACTTACAGTGTGGAAACAGGCCCTTCGGCCCAACAAGTCCACACCGACCCGCCGAAGTGCAACCCACCCATACCCCTACATATACCCCTTACCTAACACGACGGGCAATTTAGCATGGCCAATTCACCTGACCCGCACATCTTTGGACTGTGGGAGGAAACCGGAGCACCCGGAGGAAACCCACGCAGACACGGGGAGAATGTGCAAACTCCACACAGTCAGTGGCCTGAGGCGGGAATTGAACCCAGGTCCCTGGCGCTGTGAGGCAGCAGTGCTAACCACTGTGCCACCGTGCTGCCCGTTCTCCCACATTACTGACGCTCTGACAGTGTGGCCTTCCCCTGGGACTGACACTCAGACAGTGCAGCACTCCCTCAGTACCGACCCTCTGACAGTATAGCATTCCCTCAGTCCAGACCCTCTGACAGCGCAGCACTCTCTCAATACAGACCCTCTTACGTTGCAGCGCTCACTTGGTGCTGACCCGCTGACAGTGTAGCAATCTATTGGTACTGCTCCTCTGACAGTGCAGCACTCCCTCAGTACTGACCCTCTGACAATATCGTGCACACTCAGTACTGATGTTCTGACAGTATAGTGCTCTATCAGTACAGACCCTCCGACAGTGTGGCACTCCCCCAGGACTGATCCTGTGACATTGTGACACTCCTTTGGTACAGATCCTCTGACAGCACATCACTCACTCCATACCGACCCTCTGACAGTGCAACAGTCCCTCAGCACTGAACTTCGGACAGTGGGGCGTTACCTCAGTACTGACCCTCTGACAGTGCAGAACTCCCTCAGTACTGACCGGCTGACAGTGTGGCGCTCCCTCATCATTGCTCTTGCAGAGTGAGCACTCCCTCAGTTCTGAACCTCCGACAATGCCGTGTGTCTTTGACACTGACCCTCTGACAGTGCAGCACTACCTTCAACAGTGCAGCACACACTCAGTACTGACCCTCTGACAGTGCAGCACTCTATCTATGCTGAATCCCTAACAGTGAAGCACTCCCTCAGTACTGAACCTCTGACAGTGCGGTGTGCCTTTGACACTGACCCTCTGGCAATGCAGCACTCCCTCAGTACTGACCCTCTGACAGTGCAACACTCCCTCTGTATTGACCCTCTGACAGTGCAACACTCCCTCAGTACTGACCATCTGACAGTGCAGAACGCCCTCAGTACTGACCATCTGACAGTGCAGAACGCCCTCAGTACTGACCCTCTGACAGTGCAGCAGTCCCTCAGTACTGACTGTCTGACAGTGCAGCACTCCCTCAGTACTGACGCTCTGACAGTGCGTCACTCTCTCAGTACTGACCCTCTGATGGTGCAGCACTCCCTCAGTACTGACCCTCTGATGGTGCAGCACTCCCTCAGTACTGACCCTCTGATAGTGCAGCACTCCCTCAGTACTGACCCTCTGATGGTGCAGCACTCTCTCAGTACTGACCCTCTGATAGTGTAGCATTCCCTGAGGACTGACCCTTGGACAGTGTGACATTCCCCCAGTACAGACCTCTCACAATGCTCTTGCTCCGATAGTGTGCCATTCCCTCCTTACTGACTGACCAACAGTGCATCACTCCCTCCTTACTGACCCTCCGAGAATGAGCACTTCCTCAGTACTGACCCTCTGACAGTGTGGTGTTTTGTCAGTTCTGACCCTCTGCCAATGCAGCACTCCCTCAGTACTGACACTTTAATTGTGTTGCACTCCCGCATACTGAACCTCTGTCAGTGCTGCACTCCCCCAGTACTGACCTTCTAACAGTTCAGCACACACTCAATACTGATCCTCTGACAGTGCAGCACTCTGTCTATGCTGACACTCTGACAGTGTGGAGTTCCCCCACTTCTGACACTCCGAGAGTGCAGCACTCCATTCATACTGACCCTCTGACAGTGAGTGACACTCTCTCAGTACTGTTCCTCTGTCAGAGAAGCACTCCCCCAGTAGTGACTCTCTGACAGTTTGGCACTGCACTGTAATGAAACTCTGACAGTGCGGTATTCCCTCCATTCTGACCCTCCAACATTCCGATACACCCACAGTACTGACCAACCAACAGTGTGGCACTCCCTCATTACTCACTCCCTGACAGTGTGCCACTCCCTCAGTACTGATCCTCTGACAGTGCAGCACTCCCTCGGTACTGACCCTCTGACTGTTCAATATTAACTCAGTACTTACGTTCCACAGTGCTGCACTCCCTCCGTACTGGTCCTCCCACAGCGCAGCACTTCCTCAGGACTGACCTTCCAACAGTGCGGCACTCCCTCAGTACTGACCCTCTAACAGTGTGACACTCTCTCGGTACTGCCTCTCTGACAGAGAAGCACTCCCCCAGTAGTGACTCTCTGACAGTGTGGCACTGCACTGCAATGAAACTCTGACAGTGCGGTATTCCATCCATTTTCACCCTCTGACATTCCAATGGTGATAGTGCAGGTTTGCCTATTTACTGATCCTCCGACTGCAACGTTAACTTAGTACTCACTCTCCACAGAGTGGCACTCCCTCAGTATTGACCCTCTGACAGTGGAGTGCTCACTGCATGATGACCTTCTGACAGTGCAACACTCCCTCATTACAGACCCTCTCACAGTGCAGCACTGCCTAAGCACTCACTCCCTGACAGTACAGCATCACTCGGTACTGACATTCTGACAGTGCAGCACTCCCTCAGTACTGACCCTCTGACAGTGCAACTTTCCCTCAGTACTGAGCCTCTGAGAGTGCAGCACTCCCTCAGCACTGACCCTCTGACAGTACAGCACTCCCTCAGTACTGACCCTCTGACAGTGCTGCACTCCATCCTAACTGGCCCTCTGACAGTACAGAATCCTTCAGTATTGACAATCTGACAGTGCAGCTTTTCTTCAGTATGATCCTCTGACAGTGCAACACTAACGTATCACTGACCCTCCAACAGTGTGGCACTCCCTCAGTACTGACCTTTTTTTTTCTCTTTCTTAATGTTTTGTGGAAATATGGAGACATTGCGTTTGCAGATTCTGAGAAAGTATGACAGAGACACACAATCCAAGCCCTGTCTGAAACTTTGCAACAGTCTATTCAGAGAGATGCACAGCATGGAAACAGACCTTTCGGCCCAACTTATTCATGCCAATCAGATATCCAACTTAATTTAGTTCCATTTGCTAACACTTGGCTGATATCCCTCTAAACCCTTCCTATTCACATACTCATCCTGATGCCTTTTAAATGTCGCAATTGTACCAGCCCCCACCATATCCTCTGGCAGCTAACTGCATGCCCTTGAATAAATGTTCAAACATTCATAGAGATGATGCAACCTCAAACAGACACCAACCTACGAAATGCTATCACTGTCATTTTCACCCCACCCTTTGGTTCTCCGTTAGGCTGATTTGAACAGAGGGAAAGAAACAGTCTCAGTGACCATCCACCGTCACCTTGTAATAAAGGTTACTTGCAAATTTCACTTGCATGAGATTACCATACCATCCAGTTGCCTGGATGGTGGGGGTGAGCTGTATTCTCCTGCTATAGCCCTTGGTGTCCAACGTTGATGTTAGGGAGTGAACTCCAGGATTTTGACCTGAACCATGTAAAGAGCTCTCTTACTGGAGTGCCTTTTTAAAGTTGGGAAGTTATTATAGACCAGGAGGACCCGAGAGCTGCTGTCTTGTCAGAGAGAGAGGACTGGTGGGTTACACACCTCAGGGGAGGGGCGAGGTGGAGAAGTTGGGGCCTTGATGGTAATTTCAGACATGATAGAAATTGAGCCAACAATGTTGGCATCACGAACCAGTTAGCTGAGGTAACTGAGACCCCCACCCCCCCACACTCTGTATCAGAGGAATCCAATCCCTATAATAGAGCAAGCTTGGGAATTCAACACTAAAATTAACTTGTACGGACGCGCTGGAAACCTGAACCATCAATACAGAGATTGCTGAAGAAGCTAAGCATGTCCAGCAGCATCTGTGAAGGGAGAGAGAGAGAGAGAGTTCACCTTTCAATCCAGTGATTTCTGCGGAAAAGTTCCTTCAGAACAGACTGTTTTGAGGAAGGGTCACTTGAAATGTGAATTGTTCCTCTCTCTCTCTCTCTTCACCGTTGCTGTCTGATCTGCTGAATTTGGATAGGTACATGGATGGGTGCTTAATCTAGGATAGATGTTCGGCACAACATCGTGGGCCGAAGGGCCTGTTCTGTGCTGTATTGTTCTATGTTCTATGTTCTAATTTCCCCAGCAATCTGTGCGGGTGTTTGCTTGAGAATTTGATCTGACCCAATCAATCTTGTGTCACTGAGCAACTCAGTCTGTGTTCATGCCCTGAGGTTGCTTCTGTTGAAAGTTGACAAACAGTTTTAAGGCTTTTAGGAGAAAATGAGGACTGCAGATGTTGGAGATCAGAGCTGAAAATGTGTTGCTGGAAAAGCGCAGCAGGTCAGGCAGCATCCAAGGAGCAGGAGAATCGATGTTTCCGTCAATACTCCTGCTCCTTGGATGCTGCCTGACCTGCTGCACTTTTCCAGCAACACATTTTCAGCTCAGGTTTAAGCCTTTGTAAGGCATTGTATTTGGAGGGCGGGATGCATGGGGGAACAGATAAAGATTTACGGCACTTCACAAAGATCCTTATCAATCTAACTTTATGATGTTAATTAAGAAGGAACAGCTCAGATCTAACATTTCAGTTAATCAGCCAAGAGAAGTTTATATGTCATCATAAAGACTTGTTGTAAAGACTGTACAGAACCAAACCTTAGTTACTATGTTTGTACATCATTTTTTTGTGAATAAAGTCTCTGTTTGAAACACATATAAATATTTTTTAGAGGGGGACCAATCATCTTGAGCTTGTGGAGGCATTGTCCTTTTCCCTAATCTTTCTTAAATAAACGCTAGACAAGTTAGATACTCCCCGGGTATACACATCAAACGGCCATCAACGGGGAGGAGATAGTGGGATTGTCACAGGGGCTCTGTGGTTAGCTCTGTTGCCTCACCCCACCCGGGTTCGATTCCAGCCTCGGGCGACTGTCTGTGTGGAGTTTGCACATTCTCCCCGTGTCAGCCTCCGGGTGCTTCAGTTCCCTCCCACTGTCCAAAGATGTGCAGGCTCGGTGGATTAGCCTGAGGAAATGAAGGGATCTAGGGATAGAGTGGGGGGATGGGATGCTCTGCCGAAGGTCAGTGTAAACCTGATAGGCCGAATGGCCTGCTTCCACATTCTATAACCAATCCAGAGACCCAAATAATGTTCTGGGCCCTGGGCTCCAATCTTGGGGGTGGCTGTGGGTCACCACAGTGAGAACAGGTTTGGGGATGAACACGGTCCAAGGGGGTAACAGGTTTGTTTTCTGAGGTGTTGAGGGCATGAATGTTCTGTCGAGGTGCTTTGGGATAACATACTGAGGAGGTGCTTTCTGAGATACTGAGGGAGCACTATCTGGCAGTACAGGGTGCAGAAGGTGGAATGGTACAGATACACTTCCCTAATCATTTCCTCAGGGTCCCCAAGGCACGCTGGTGTGGTCATCTGAGATGGAAGCCTCTCCCCATTTTAGAAGATTATATCAACACTCAGTGAAAAATAACACAAACACATGCCTTAAACATGGATTGGAGGAAAACTGTTATGAATCTATCATCATTTGTTGCTTAGACACGGTTTAGAAAAGCAGGCACCCAAACAGACCAATGCTGTCGATGTACAGGAAGATCCAAGAGGTTATTTACAGTTGATGTCTGTCTCCCTGCAGAGGTCATCATCCGAGATCAGGGTTCAGTGTGTGTGTGTGTGTGTGTGTGTGTGTGTGTGTGTGTGTGTGTGTGTGTGTGTGTGTGTGTGTGTGTGTGTGTGTGTGTTATCCAAGAAGATAAATTCCTGCTGCTGTTTCAGCGGAGACACAAACATAAAAGTTTTTAAAAGCTGCAAAACTCACTTCCCTGGGGTAAAGTGAATGCTGTAAATCTCCCAAAAGAGGTTCGGATGGAAGGAAGAAAGATTAGATTGAGAAGAGATAGTGCCATTCAGGTGCAGAGGTATTGTTGGAATGTCTATTCAGGATTTCAGAGAGGAGAAAACACCTTGGAGATAGTTTCTCAACCAACCTGTTCAGTGATGGTATGGTATTCCTCTAGACCAGGTGGGACTTGAAACTGAATCTCCTAGCTCAGAGGTAAAGATGCTACCACTGTCCCTTCCTACCTTCTCCAAGCTGTACAAGGCCTCACCTTCATTCCCCTACGCTCTCGGATTAACGAGTTCATCACGCGGCGAGACATCGAACAATTCTTCCGCCGCCTTCGCCTCCGTGCCTACTTCTTCAACCAGGATTCTCGCCCACCCTCTGACGACCCCTTCTCCCGCCTCCAACACACCCCATCCACCTGGACACCCTGTGCTGGCCTCTTACCCGCCCTCAATCACTTCATAGCCAACTGCCGCCGCGACATTAACCGCCTCAACCTCTCCATCCCTCTCACCCACTCCAACCTCTCACTCTCAGAACGTGCAGCCCTCCACTCCCTCCACTCCAACCCCAACCTCACCATCAAACCGGCAGACAAGGGAGGCGCGGTAGTAGTTTGGCGCACCGACCTTTACACCGCTGAGGCTAAACGCCAGCTCGCGGACACCTTCTCTTACTGTCCCCTTGACCATGACCCTACCTCCAACCACCAAACCATCATCTCCCAGACCATCCATAACCTCATCACCTCAGGCGATCTCCCTTCCATCGTCTCCAAACTCAGAGTCCCACAACCCCACACTGCCCGTTTCTACCTCCTGCCCAAAATCCACAAACCTGACTGCCCCGGCTGACCCATTGTCTCAGCCTGCTCCTGCCCCAGAGAACTCATCTCTGCATACCTCGACATGGTCCTGTCCCCCTTAGTCCAAGAACTCCCCACCTACGTTTGGGACACCACCCACGCCCTCCACCTCCTCTATGATTTTCGCTTCCCCGGTCCCCAACGCTTTATCTTCACTATGGACATCCAGTCCCTGTACACCTCCATCCTCCATCATGAAGGACTCAAAGCCCTCCGCTTCTTCCTTTCCCGCCGGACCAGCCAGTACCCTTCCACTGACACCCTCCATCGACTGACTGAACTGGTCCTCACCCTGAACACTTTACAACACTCCCACTTCCTACAAACCAAAGGAGTAGCCATGGGCACCCGAATGGGCCCCAGCTATGTCTGCCTCTTCGTCGGATATGTGGAACAGTCCATTTTCCGCAACTACACTGGCACCACCTCCCACCTTTTCCTCCGCTACATCGATGACTGTATCGGCGCTGCCTCGTGGAGGCAGGTTGAACAGTTCATCCACTTTACCAACACCTTCCACCCTGACATCAAATTTACCTGGACCATCTCAGACACCTCCTTCCCCTTCCTAGACCTTTCCCTTTCTATCTCAGGCAACCGAATCAATGCGGACATTTACTATAAACCGACCGACTCCCACAACTACCTAGACTACGCCTCCTCCCACCCTGCCCCCTGTAAAAACGCCATCCCATATTCCCAATTCCTTCGTCTCCACCGCATCTGTTCCCAGGAGGACCAGTTCCAATACTGTAAAACCCAGATGGCCTCCTTCTTCAAAGACCGCAATATCTCCTCAGACGTGATCGAATATGACCTCCACCCCATCTCCTCCACTTCCCGCTCCTCCGCCCTTGAGCCCCGCCCCTCCAATCGCCACCAGGACAGAACCCCACTGGTCCTCACCTACCACCCCACCAACCTCCATATATATCGTATCATCCGTCGTCATTTCCACCACCTCCAAACGGACCCCACCACCAGAGATATATTTCCCTCCCCTCCCCGATCAGCATTCTAAAAAGACCATTCCCTCCGTGACTCCCTCGTCAGGTCCACCACCCCCCACCAACCCAACCTCCACTCCCGGCATCTTCCCCTGCAACTGCAAGAGATGCAAAATTGCCTCCCCCCTTACTTCCTTCCAAGGCCCAAGGGATCCTTCCATATCCACCACAAATTCACCTGCACCTCCACACACATCATTTACTGCATCCGCTGCACCCGATGGGGCCTCCTCTATATTAGGAAGACAGGCTGCCTACTTGCGGACCGTTTCAGAGAACACCTCTGGGACACCCGGACCAACCAACCCAACCACCCCATGGCTCAACGCTTCAACACCCTCTCCCACTCCACCAAGGACATGCAGGTCCTTGGACTCCTCTATCGCCAGGCCATAGCAACACGATGGCTGGAGGGAGAGCGCCTAATCTTCCGCCTGATGGACACACTTTCCTCATTCCTGAAGAAGGGCTCATGCACGAAACGTCGACTCTCCTGCTCCTTGGATGCTGCCTGACCTACTGCGCTTTTCCAGCAACAGATTTTCAGCTCTGATCTCCAGCGCCTGCAGTCCTCACTTTCTCCCAGTGGGATCTTGCAGAGGCCAGTATTGGGACCTCGCAGTTTCTAGGTTTATTGAAATAACTTTCACTTGAAAGTTGGAGGATTGATCAGTGAGTTCACAGATGATATGAAAACCAGTGTGGTGGCAAACAGTGAGGAAGATGGGCTTAGATCATAGGAGGGCAATCATGGTAAGGGAATACGTGATGAACTATAGGACCCTGGGAAGCACTGAAGATCAGAGGGACCTTGTTGTGCATGTCCCCCAGTCACTTAAACAGCAACACAGGTGATAAACTCGCCTTTCCTTGTTAAGCACCGAGTTTGAGCTGGGAAGTTCTGTTAGAACTATCAAAAACATTGGCTAGGGGACAGCTAGCTTGTTGTCTGCATTTCTGGAATCCCCATTTAAGGAGGGATGTGTTAGCACTCAAGACTTGGAAAGATATTGTCTGAGCTGGAGAGTTTCAGTTATGAAGAGCGACGGGAAAGATTGGTTCGTTTTCCTTAGACCAGAGAGATTGAGAGGGGAGTCACAGGTAGATAGGTTGGTGACGAAGGTATTTGATATACTTTCCCTTATTAGTCAGAGCATTGAGTAAAGAAGTTTGGAGGTCATGTTGTGGCGGTACAGGACATTGGTTAGGCCACCTTTGGAGTATTGTGTGCAATTCTGCTCTGATTCCTATAGAAAGGATGTTGTGAAATTTGAAAGGGTTCAGAAAAGATTTACAAGGATGTTGCCAGGGTTAGAGGGTTTGAACTACAGGAAAGGCTGAATAGGCTGGAACTGGTTTCCCTGGAGTGTCGAAGGTTGAGGAGTGACCTTCTAGAGGTTTATAAAATCATGGATGCATGGATAGGGTAAATAGACAAGGTTTTTTCCCTGGGGTGGGGGAGTCCAGAACTAGAGGGCATAGGTTTAGGGTGAGAGGGGAAAGACTTACAAGGGTCCTAAGGGGCAACGTTTTCATGCAACAGGCGGTGCGTGTATGCAAGAGGAAGTGCAGGCCAGTACAAGGCTAGTAACATATAAAAGGCATCGGGAGGGGTAGAAGAAAACTCCACAACCACCTGATGAAGGAGCAGTGTTCGGAAAGCTAGTGGTTCCAAATAAACCTGTTGGATTATAACCTGGTGTTGGGTGATTTTTAATTTGAACTGGAAGGGATTAGAGGGCCAAGTGCTGGTAAATGGGACGAGGTTAATTTTGGATATCTGGTTGGCATGGACGAGTTGGGCTGAAGGATCTGTTTCTGTGTTGTACATCTGTTTGACTCTATGAGATCACTGAGATGTACAAAATAATGAGCGGTGTTGATTGGGTAGACAGTAAGGAAATATTCCCCTTGATGGAGGAACCAATTCAGACAAATGTTGTGAAGACTGGAAGGCAGTGCAGATATTTAAGGTAAGGGACAGGAGACTTAAGGGGAATGTCAGTGATAAAGTCATACAGCATGGAAACAGACCTTTTGGTTCCCCCCAAAGTCCATGCTACCCATAATCCCAAACAAAACTAGTCCCACCACCTGCTCCTGGCCCATATCCCTTCAATACTTTCCTGTTTGTCCAAATACCTTTTAAACATTGGAACTGTACCCACATCCATTAATTCCTCACGAACCACTCTCTGTGTAGAAAAAGCTGACCCTCATTTCCCTTTTAAATCTTTCTCCTCTCACTTTAAAAGTATGTCCCCTAGTGCTGAGGTCTAGGGGGGAATAAGCTCCCTAGTCCAAGGGGAAAATTTCCTCACTATCTGCCTTATGAACACCCCTCATTATTTTATACATCACAACCATGTCATTGAGAAATAGAGACTTTCAGCACAGAAACGGATCCTTCGGCCCAACTTATCCATGCTGACCAGATATCCTAAATTACCCTAGTCCCATTTACCTGTACTTGTTCCATATCTCTCTAATCACTTCCTCTTCATATACAAACCCTGAAGTCTATCACCCGAGGGAAAAGACATCTGACATTCACCTTATATATGCTCCTTATTATATTATAAACCTCTGTAAGGTCACCCCTCAACCTTCAAGCTCCTTTCCATCGAACTCAAACCATCCAGTGCTGGCAACATCCTTGTAAATAATTTCTGAACAGTTTAACAATACCCCTCCTATAACAGGGAGACCAGAATAGGACACAGTATTCTAGAAGAGGCCTGTACAACCTCAACATGATGTCCTAACTCCTATACTCATGGTCTGTGTAATGAAGGAAAAAGGCTTTCACCCAGAGGTTGGTGAGAAATTGAATTCACTGCCGGAAGGGCATTACAGACAGAAGCTCATCAAATCATTGAAGAAGTATTCAGATGTGCACTTGCGATGCCAAGACATACAAGGTGATGGGTCTTGAAGGAGAACCGTTGCTGGTGTTTTTGAATCTGTAGTCTGTACAATGTCAATTTTCCTGCTCCTTGGATGCTGCCTGACTTGCTGGGTTGTTCCAGCACCACTCTAATCTAGACTCTGGTTTCCAGCATCTGCAGTCCTTGTTTTTACCTGATACAAGGTGATGGGCCGAGGGCTGAGAAATGAGGTTACCATAGTTTGATGGTTGTTTTTGACTGGCACAGAATCAATGGGCTGAAGGGACTTGTTCTGCAATGTCGACCACTGCCATTCGATAAACAACTGGACAATGAAGAGCCTTTGATTGAGGTGTTGGCACTAACAATTGTCAATGTGGCAGTGCCACAAGATTGAGCTTTATTCTGACACACTGTCAGACCTGGGTTTGAACTCTGTTCTCGCTCTCTGCAGATGCTTCTGCACCTGCTAAATATCTTCATCACTCAGTGTTTATTTGTGGTGACAGAGAGGATCTGAGGCTGCAGAGATGAAATCTGATGGTTTGTTAGATATGGGAAGGCGAAGCAGACACTTCCTGATTGAAAATGAAAAATCAAAGATAGAATTGTGAGGCTGGTAATCTATATTTTGTTCCACAAATCCAGACGACACAAGTTTGAGTACGACAGCAGGTGTTTTATTATCGGAGTGCAGTGCGAGATTCTCCATGTCCCTGAAAGTAGTTGTGCGTCTACTTGTGGTGATACAAAAGGTCTATAATCCACATGGTTGACTGTCGTTACACTGTTTAAGATGGGCAATTATAATTTTACAAGGTCCGGTGAATGTTGATGTCCTGCGATAACAACTGATTATCGTGTTCTTCATGATCATGTGTCAATGGGAAGAGATTAAAACTGAAGGGTTTTGCCTGTTTTCAACGGGGAATTCACATCCCTATGCTAATACGGAGAGAAGCAAGATAATGGGAGCAGGAGGCAGTTGAACAGGGTTGCGGCCAAGGCTATCAGTCTGGGCTGGGGAGGACAAATACCGTTGCTTGAGGCTGCAGAGGAATCCACATGTGTGGCTGCAATGGATTCCTTCTCGAAGATTCAGTTATCCTACTGAGATGTTCCGTCTATTCTGTAATTGATACTGTAGTGAGTCTGTTTCACAGTGGAATGTTTAACCCTTGAGTGCCCAGAGTGCCTTGAAAGAGAATTAAAACATGAAGTGATCCTTTTCTGGCTTTATAACATCCTCACCAAACTCCTCCTGTCAGATATAAACCAGCCCCTCGCTCACTGACACCAATCACCCCCTGTCGAATATAAACCACCCCACAGACACAAGTCTCCCCATGTCTGATTTCACCCAGCCCCACAGACAGTGACAACAGTTTCCTCCAGTCTGATATAAACCAGCCTCACAGTCACTAATACCAATCTCCCCCTGTCTGATATAAACCAGCCCCACAGTCACTGACACCAATCTCCCCCAGTCTGATATAAACCAGCCCCACAGTCACTGACACCAATCTCCCCAGTCTGATATAAACCAGCCCCACAGACACTGACACCAATCTCCCCCTGTCTGATATAAACCAGCCCCACAGACACTGACACCAATCTCCCCCTGTCTGATATAAACCAGCCTCACAGACACTGACACCAATCTCCCCCTGTCTGATATAAACCAGCCCCACAGTCACTGACACTAATCTCTGTCTGTCTGATATAAACCAACTAGTTAAAAGGACTGCAGATGCTGGAAACCAGAGTCTAGATGAGAGTGGTACTGGAAAAGCACAGCAGGTCAGGCAGCATCCGAGGAGCAGGAAAATCGACGCGTCGGGCAAAAACCCTTCATCAGGAATAGAGGCAGGGAGCCTGCAGATTGGAAAGACAGAGGAGGATATCTTCTTCAAGACAAAAAAGACTGAGTGTCTGCCTCTCATAATTTTGTACAGTTCTATAAGTTCCCCTCTCAGTCTCCTAGACTGCCAAGAAAAGAAAAAGCTTGTTCAGCCTCTCCTTATAACACTGAGTGCGAGCAACATCCTTATAAATTTCTTCTGCACTCTTTCCAGTTTAATAACATCCTTCCCCGAGTAAGGTGACCAAAACAGAACACATGCTCCAACTGCAGCCTCACCCACCTCCTGTATAACTGTCGGTTTTTGTGAAGACAGAACTAAAGGATGTATACAATTGCTCAGCTGTTCGTTGTCCTTTGTTATACATTTCCCCAATTTCCATCTGTAGGGACCTACCATTTGTCTTCATCAATCTCTTTCTCTTCATGTACTGTAGAACCTTGTAGCGTCAGTCTTCATGCTCCCTGCAAGCTTACTTTCTTTTGTACTGTGTTTTCCCCATCTTAATCAATCCCTTGGTCCTTCTTTGCTGAATTCAAAACTGCTCTCAAATATCAGACCTGTTATTTTTCTTGGCCCATTTCTATGCTATTTCCTTCAATTGGATGCTATCTAATTTCCTTTATAAGCCATGGATTGGCCCTGTTACCCATTTTGCTTTTGTACCAGACAGGAATAAATAGTTGTTGCAGTTCCCCCATGATTTCCTTGAATATTTGCCAATGCTTATCTACTGTCACACCTTTAAGCAACTTTCACTGATCTATCAACGCCAACTCATGCCTTATATATCTTCACAGTTTCCTTTATTAAAATTCAGCACCCTAGTCTCCAAATCAGCTGGCTCACTCTCCATCTTGATAAAAAAGTTGTATCATGTCATGGTCACTCATCCCCAAGGAGTCTCACGCAGCTAGATTGGCAATGGTTCCCTTCTCATTACACAGTACCCAGTCTAAGATGGCCTGCTCTCTAGTTGGTTCATCCACATATTGGTTAAGGAAACCATCCTGTATGTACTCCAGGAATTTTTCCTTAAGACATTGTGGCTAATTTGATTTGTCCAATCTAGATGCAGATTAAAATCACCCATGATCACAGATGTCTCCATATCACATGCTTGGCTAATTTCCTGTTTAATACTATTCCGATACGACCACTGCAGTCTGGGGGTCTGTCTATGACACCCACTAATGTTTTTTGTCCCTTGGTATTTCACAGCTCCACCCATACAGTCTCCACATTGTCAAAGCTAATGTCCTAAAAAGAGATGAACAAAAATACGTGACCAGGAATTGAGATATTTCTGCTCAATTATTGATCTTGATTTGATGTTAATTAGCCTTGTCGACTTTCAATGAATAGCTTCGTAAAATCTGGGACCGCCAGCAGAAGGTGATGAGCTAGAACATTTGTGGAATTGCTTTCTCAGTAAATGAACATAGACACAACTTGTTGAGTTTTTCACAGTAGATGACAGTGCTTCTCCAGCAGGTGGAAGTGACGGCTGATAGTAGATCCTTCAACCAACACCTTCACTCATAAAAAGTTAAGGCACACAAAAGATTGACTGAGGCTACTTAGTTTAACATCATTTATTGAAAAAAATGGTGGAGTCTTTAAAAAAAGATGTTCCAGCAGAAAACTGGGAATGGCTTTACAAAATGGAAATCTTGCCTGATAAATGTATTGGAATTCTTGGAGAAAATGGAGGAAACGGTGATTGTAATATGTTTTGATTTTCTGAAGGTGTTTGATAGCACCCATGCATAAGATTACTGAATAAGAAAGGAGCCTTGGCTTTGGAGGTACTGTATTAACGTGGAGAGAGGATTTTTGAAATCCCAATCCGAAAAGTTTGATGAAGTGTTTTATTTTACAGGATGTCAAAGTGTGGAGGACCACATAAATCTGTTCTGGGGGACAAAAAATATGTACAAAGTATTTTGATGACTTAGATGAGGAAAGTGAGTATATTGTAGGCAAGTTTGCGAAAGACACAAAAATTCGAGCGGAGACAAGTGGTGAGTATGACACAAAAAGAAGTTTGTGGAGCGATACAGATAGGACGAGAGTGAACAAGGAGTTTTGCACATTAATATAATGTGGATTAGATAAATGAGAACAGACATAAACCGTGAACTTGTGCATTTTAACAGGCAAGATAGAGATTGAATTCAGAAATCTACAGAAAGTCTGCATCTCCGAACCACAAAACGTTAGCTTTTAATTTCAACTGTCAATAAAGATGGCAAATGTCATGTTGGGGTTTGTTTAAAAACTAATGGAATATTGAGATTAGGAACAGCCAGATAGAGCAGTGAATGTGTAGCTGAGGAGCTGCTGCAGGGGTTAGGATTCCCATTTTTCAATCATTGGGATCTCTTCAGGGATAGAAATGATCTATATAAGAGGGACCTGACTTGGAAGGGGACCGATATTCTTGTGGGGAAATTTGCTAGCAGTATGCTGAAGGTTTTAAATTAGTAAGGGGGATGGTGGGAACTAACAAGATAGTGAGAAAAGAGAAGTGTTTGAGGTGGGTTGCGGTGAGCAATTCTCGGGGTCAAGGCAGACGACAGTTTGGCAAGAGCAAGGTAAGACTGTTAAACTGCATTTACTTTGATGGAAGAGGCCTGACATGTGAGACAGATGAACATAGGGCATAGATGGGAATGTGGGACAAGGATATCATTACCATTACAGAAATGTGGCTCAGGGATGAACAGGACTGGCAACTTAATGTTCCAGGATACAGATGTTATAGAATGGATAGACAGGAGATGGAGATGGAGGAGTGTTTTTGGTTAGAAAGAACATTACAGCTGGATGTAGAGAGGATATTTCTTGGAGACTGCCCAGTGAAGTTATATGGATGAAACTTAAAAATAAGAAAGAGGTGATGACCTTGCTGGGATTGTAAAATGGGCCTCCTGATAGTCAGTGGGAAATTTACAAGCGATTATGCTTTCTGTAAGGAAAGAGGATAATGGTAGGGAATTTTAACTTTCCAACCAGAGTTTGGGGTCGTGTTAAGATCTTGGAATGTGGAGAAATTGATTAAGTGTGAACAAGAAAACATTGTTATTCAATATGTGGATGCACCTACTGGACAGTTCGCAATACTTGACCTTCTGTTGGGAATCAAGGCAGGACAAGTGACTGAGGTGTCTGTAGGGACACGCTTCAGGGAAAGTGATCATAATTCTATTGGTTTAATAATAATGATGAGAAAGGATAGAATTGATTTAAAAATGAAAGTTTCAAATTGGAGTGTGGCCAGTTTCGATGGTATAAGACTTTGAGATGTTGGTTGAGGGAGATTATTCACAGGTAAAGGGACGACTGACAAGTGGGAGGCCTTTAAGAATGAGACAATGAGAGTTCAGTGATGGTATGTTTCTGTTTGTGTGAAGGGCAAGGCATGGGAAAAGCTCAATGATGAGGGAAATTGCAACTCCTGTCCAGAAAACGAAGGGGGCATTCATCAGATATAGACAGCTGGGATTGAGTGAATCCTGAGAAGGGTATAAGGGCAGTCAGAGTATACTTCACCAGGAAATCATGAGGGAAAAAAGGGGGCATGAAATTGCATGGCAAATAGAATTAAGGAGAATCCAAAAAGATTCTAAAATTATTTTAAGGTTAAAAGAATAACTAAGAAGAGAATACAGCCCTTAAAGATCAAATGAGTTCATCTTACAGAAGAGGAGGTGTTGGGGGTCTTAAAGTAGAAAAATGGAAATAAATCCTGGAGAGCTGATTAGGTATTTCTCAGAACTTTGTGGGAAGCGAGGGAAGAGATTTGTGGACTCCTTGCTGAGATATTTGGATCATCGATAATCATAGATGAGATGCCAGAAGACTGGAGAGTGACTAATGTGGCAGCATTATTGAAGAAAGTTGTATGGAAAAGCCAGGGAACCATAAACTGGTGAGCCTTTCACACCAGAGATGCTGCCTGACCTTCTGAACATTTCCAGCAGTTTCCGTTTTTGTTTCTGATACACAGCATCCACTGTTCTTTCAGTTTTTACTTAGTAGTCAGAGAGCATTACGTTTTGGATTGGAGGCCTGTTAGAACATAACAACATCCAAACATTAGAAATACGATCAGGAGTAGGCCATCTGACCCCACGAGTCTGCTCTGCCTTTCAATAACATCATGGATCATCTTTCAATGGACTAAGATTCCACTTACCCACCCGCTCACTATAACCCTCCATTCCTTTACTGTTAAAAAATCTATTTTCACCTTTAAAACATTCAACAGGTTGGCCTCAGCTGCTTCACTAGGCAGGGGATTCCACAGATTCACAACCCTTTGGGTGAAGATGTTGATCCTCAACTCAGTCCTAAATCTGTTGCCCTTATTTTGAGGTTATGCCCCGTCATTCTAATTTCACCCACCAGTGGAAATAGCCTCCCTGCTTCTGTCTTATCTATCCCATTTATAATTTTACAACCCCCCTCCCACATTGTTCTGAATTCCAATGAGTATAATCCCAGTCTGCTCAATCTCTCCTCACAAGCCAACCCCCTCATTTCCAGAATCAACGTAATCAACCTCCTCAGCAAACCCCACCCCAGTGCCATCTCATGTAAGGCGATGAAAAGTGTACAGAGTACTGCAGGTATGGTCACACCAGCGCCCTATACAGCTGCAGCAGAAAGTCCTAATTTTAAACTCTGCCAATGAAGGACACTATTCCATTTGTCTTCCTAATTAGCTACTGTACTTGCAAACTATACTTTTGTGTTTCATGCACAAGAACAGCCAAGTCCCCCTGCACAGCAGCATTCTGTTTGTTATTATTCCTACCAAAATGGATGACCTCACGTTTACTAACATTGTACTCCATCTGCCAGACTCTTGCCCACTCACTTAACCTGTCTATATCCTCCTGCACACTTTGCTCTATCACTCATTTAAGTGCCTTCTGCGAACTACAACACACTACACTTGGATCTCTAACTCGAAGCAATCGACCTGAATTGCAAACAATTGCAGTCCCAACACTCATCCCTGAGACACACCACTCGCCACTGATTGCCAACCAGAAAAACACCCATTTATCCCCACGTTTTGCATTCTGTTAGTTAACCAGTTTTCTGTCCATGCTAATGCATTGCCTGTAACACTGTGCATCTTTATCTTATGCAGCAGCCTTTTGTGCAGCATCTTGCTGAATGCCATTTGGAAATCCAGATACACCACGTTCACCAGTTCCCCATTGTCTACCACGCTCATTATGACCTCAAAGAATTCCAGTTAATCAGTTAAACATGACCTGCCTTTCATGAACCCAAACTTTATTAAATAAATGTGAGGTGCTGCATTTTTGTAAGGCAAACCAGGGCAAGACTTATACAATTAATGGCTGGGCCTTGGGGAGTGTTGCTGAGCAAAGAAACCAAAGGGAGCAGATGCATCATTCCTTGAAAGTGGAGTTGCAGGTAGACAGGGTGGGGAAGAAGGTGTTTGGCATGCTTTCCTTCATTGGTCATAACATTAAGTGTAGGAGTCGAGATGTCATCTCTCAGCTGTACAGAACATTTGTGAGGCCACGTTTAGAATTATTACAGACAAATCTGGCTGACCATTTCTATGAAGGATTTTGTGAAACTTGAGGGGATGTAGAAAAGATTTCCAAGAATGATGCTGGAACTGGAGTGTTTAAGGTATAAGGTGAAGCTGAATAGGCTGGGGCTTTTCTTTTCCCTACAGTGAGAGGAAAGGAGGCTGAGGAGTGGCCTGAACAAGACCCTATAAAATCATGCAGGGCATTGATATAGTGAATAGCCAAGGCCTTTTTCCTCGAGTGGGAGAGTCCAAAACTAGAGGACAGCAGATTAAGGTGAGAGGAGAAACGTTTGAAAAGAACCTGAGGGGTAACCTTTTCACGTGTATGTATGGAAACAGCTGCCAGTGGTCGTGGTGGAGGTGGGTTCAATTACTGCATTTAAAAGGCACCTGGATGGGTGTATGAACAGGGAACATTTAGAGAAAGATAGGCCAAATGTCTGGCAAATGGTACTCAGTCAGGTTGGGATATCTGGGCAGTGCAGTTGGACCGAAGGGTCTGTTTCTGTGCCTGATATCTGTATGACTATAATGTTTGTTAAAACTGAAAAGAAGCTCTATTTTTACCACAGCTGGAATACTGTGGACTGTTCTTGGGACTCATCTCACAAAGAAAAGGTACACTGGACTGTGAGACAATCCACACGAGGTTTAGTCGACTGATCCTGAGGATGGAGGGACTGTCTTGAGAGTAGAGACTGAGTCGTTTGGGCCTATACTCATTAGAACATAGAAGATTCAGTGGTGACATTCTGAAACATCTATTATTTTCAGGAAACTTGATGGTGTAAATGCAGAAATGTAGTTTCCCCTTGTGGGAGAGGTTCGGGCCAGTGAGTAAAATCTCTGAATTAGAGGTCACAAATGTCAGGCAGAACAGAATTTTGTCTCCCAGAATGTAGTGAATCTGTGGAATTTGTTTCCATAGAACACTGAAGGCTGAAATGGGCAGGTTTTGATTTGGGAATTGAATCAATGCTTACAGTTAAACGCTGTAAAAATGGAGGTGAGGATTATCAGCTCAGCTATGATGTCATTGTTTGGAAGCCCAAACCCCATTGGCTGAACAGACCGCTTCTGGTTCCCTCTCATTGACTTTTGCTCTAAGTTAGTCTTTTCAGAATTATATAGGTCTCATCTAAATTAACCTCCATGTTTGAAGCCCAGCTGCTTCAATCCCCCCTCATCATGAAAAAAGACAGGGATCATCTTTCTCACTGTTTGGTGGCATTGCATTCTGCCTCTAATGCAGTGACTACATTTATAGTCCTTCAGTTCTGTTAAATATTTGTCAAACACAACCACGGCTGTCACAGAAAAGGTTAAAGACAGATCAAAACTACATTTAAACTACCATATCAAGCACACTGTCGGCATGTGTTGCATGGAATACACACATGTTGCATATTAAAGCTCTCTCAGTACTCATCCATTAAACACTGCAAGGGTTGTTCAGAGATGATTTGCTTATGTGTGTGTGTATGTCTGTGCCTGTAAATGATAGTCTACTTGTATAACAAAGTTTCGATGCATAGTGTTGTTCCCATTTATTCTGGTGTCAAGCATTTCAAAATCAGAAAGACAGTGGGTAGGAGTTCAAATCCCTTCACACGGCTACATCAAATGTTTTCTGTGATTGTACAGCTCATGTAATGTGCTGGGTAAATCTCCCTCTATATTGTGTTGTCCAATGCAATCATGTCAAATATATTTTGGTTTAGACACAGAGTAGAGCTGCATCCAGGATTCCCTAAAAAACATCCTCCCAGAGTCGATACAGAATAAATTGACCTCTATAATATTAAACCTTACATGAGATGTGCAGCGTAAGGTTAATTGTAGACTAAATATGCATTACATTGAACCATTAAACATTCCTCAGACAAGAATAATAGTGCAGAGATACAATGAAAACACTAACACAGTAAAGTCTTGCAGCCTCATTCCTATCAAGCGTTTCCAGATCACTCAATGCTCAGACAGATTTTTGAGAAAATCTTGCTGTCCTGACTCAAATCTCTCGAAAGAAATGGATGAATTTGGCTGAGAGGCAATGTTGGTGAGGTGTTGGCTTCATGTTATTGGGGAAAACATTGTCCGATTGTGGAGAGGCAAAACAAGGCATCAGAGATAAAGAAAAAAGGGGGAAGGCAGGAGGGGAAGAGAGAAAAAGAGACACAGAAATATTAGCTGTGCCAATGTATCTCTTAATTATAGTTTTTTGACTAAACATGACAATTGATACCTCTGTCATTCAACAATCATACAACTTATGTATTAAAAAGTCCGAACATCAATTAGTATTGGAATCCATTGAGTTATTTGCATTTTTTCCACAATTCGTGTGCTGTGCTTGTAGGGAAATATAAATGAGGGTTTTGTGGTTCTGTAATCTATTCTGAGAATTCTATTTCTGTGTTTATTTACATAAATGCTTAATTGGCTTCAAGGAAGTGATGTTGGCAGCAAAGCCAGGTGAATGAAGTGATTTGTTGGTAAGTTTCAAATCGAAACAAGTTTATTTTAAGAATCTTGACCATTTGCAGAAGTGAATAAAAATTTATGAAGCCGAATTGCAACAGATTTTATTTATTTCTGAAAGATAAATAATTTAAAACTTTTATTTAGGTTAACAATTCAGTGCTGAAAATTCTGCAAATTTAGAATATTCACGTGAAATACAGGAACTGCCGCAACAATTACATTTAATTGATATAGTTGTTACGAGGTTTCGTTACACGTATTACTTAATGGTAAGGGTCAGCAATGAGTCCCTATCCCCAACTGCCCATTGAATAGCTTGCTAAAGCCACTTCAGAACACAGTCAATTACTTCCCAGTGGGTCTGGAATCTCATGTCGGCCAGACCATGTAGATGTGACAGATGCCTTGTCATTCGTGAACCAGCTGTTTTTGTATTTTTCCATTGACTCGGGTTACATGGTCATCATTTGCCTTCCTTTCTGATTCCAGGATTTCTTTAAATTCAAATTTCACTCAAATTCAAAACGATGATATTCCAAACCCTGTCCATTCAACATCAAAGTGGAGTTCGAGAATACTGGTCCCATGATATCATCACTGTGATCCGAATGTTGGAAATGTACAGAAAGCACAGAAATGCAATAAATCTGACACTTTACATCATGAACAAATATTGGAGTGGAATACTGGCAAGAACTCTCTTGCTGTTCACAGCAACATCACATTGCATCCAATCACCAATCTAAAATCTGTCTGAAGAGCCTGACTCACCGTCATTTGCATTTGTTGAATTCTTCACTGAATTATGAAAGCGTTAGTCACATATCCCAAGAAGGTGGTCATCAGCTCCCTTTTTGAGGCCTGCCATCTTGTTCGGCTAATTATGGTTGATCTTTCTTAAGAAGCTTTATTACAACCAAATGGCTTCTCAGTCGAGACTGTAGTGCTGGAAAAGTACAGCAGGTCAGGCAGCATCCGAGGAGCAGGAGAATCGACGTTTTGGGCATAAAGCCTTTATTAAGATACCTGATGTAGTTGTTATGCCTGGGACATTGATTCTCCTGCCCCTTGGATGCTGCCTGACCTGCTGTGCTTTTCCAGCACTACATTCTCAACTCAGATCTCCAGCACCTGCAGTCCTCACTTTCTCCTGATGGGTTTCTTAGTCAGGTTCGGCACAGGAAAGGAACCATCGCCTTTTTGTTGAACAGGTAGAGCAGGCCAGGTAGGAAGGTCGCACATCCTCCTCTGAAGGACAATACTGAACCATGTAACGTGCTTCAAAACTTTGGTAGGTCTGTGATTATCATTCGTTACTTCAGCAGTTTCATTTCATACTCTTTCATTAATTGAAGCTACTATGGTATAGTTTGATTCTGGAACTTTACTCCAAACCTTTTGATTGCTTATTACATGCTCATAATGCCTCCTTAACCACTTTCTCAAACTGTCATGTTAGCCTCAATGATTTTTTTATTGACTCATGGAACACGGTGGTTGCTTTTAGTTGTCGGGAGGTGTCCTTCAGAAGATGGCAGAAAGCTGCCTTTCTGAAATAACATCTTCCAAAATGACCTGAGGAAGGGAATTCCAGATTTTGACCCAGTTACAGCGAAAGATCGATGATATATTTCCATGTCAGGATGCTGAGTAGTTTAGAGAGGAGCTTACAGTGGTGCTGTTCCCATGTATCTGCTGTTCTTATCCATCGAGATGCAAGTGGGAGTGGGAAGGTACTGTGTAAGGAAGTGGCTAAGTTACTGCAGTGCAGTATTTTAGACAGTGCATACGGCTGGTATGCCTGAAGAAGGGCTTATGCCCGAAACATCGATTCTCCTGCTCCTTGGATGCTGCCTGACCTGCTGCGCTTTTCTAGCAACACATTTTTCAGCATATGGCAAGTACTAAGCATCAGATTTGGAGGCAATGGACGCTTGTGGATGTGCTGCTGATCAAGTAGGATGCTTTGTCCTGGACAATGCCTAGCTTCTTGAGTGCAGTTGAAGGTGCTCCTGTCCAGTCAAAGGGCGAGCTGTGCTATTACCCTCCTGACTTCTGTCTCTTAGACAGTCAGTTGGCTTTGCAAGTCAGGAGGGTGAGTTACTCGCTGCAGTATTCCTAGCCTCTGGCCTGCTCTTACAACCACTGTATTTATATGGAGTGTCCAGCTCAATTTCTAATGAACAATAAAACCCAGGATGTAACACTATTGAATGTCAAGGGGTTTTGGTTAGATTGTCTCTTATTGTCAATGGTCATTGTCTCGCAGGTTTGTGGTGTGAATGCTATTTGCCACTTGTCAGCTCAAGGCTGGAAATTGTCCAGATTTTGTTGCGTTTGAATGTGGACTGAGCAGTCCCAAAAAAAGTGCTAGATCAATGCAGATTTCACTTCTGACCTTCTGAGGGAGGGAAAGGCATTGCTGAAGCAGCTGAACATGATTGGGCCAAGGACACTTTCTTTAGGAACTCCAACAGAGATTTGCTTTGGCTGAGACGACTGCCCTCTAACAAGCAGAGCCACCTTCCAATGTGTGAGGTCTGACTGCAGGCAGCAGGGAGGTTGTCACCTGATACCCATTGAATCCAGTTTTGCTAGGACTCCATAATATCACACTCTGTCGAAAGTGACCTTAATGTGAAGGGCTGTCACTCTTCCCTCATTTCTGGAATTCAGTTCTTTGTCCATGTTTAAATCAACTAGGAGAAAGTGAGGACCGCAGATGCTGGAGATCAGAGCTTAAAAATGTGTTGCTGGAAAAGCGCAGCAGGTCAGGCAGCATCAAAGGAGCAGGAGAATCAACGTTTCGGGCATAAGCCCTTCTTCAGGAATCAGGCTTCAGAAGGGCTTATGCCCAAAACGTCGATTCTCCTGCTCCTTTGATGCTGCTTGACCTGCTGCGCTTTTCCAGCAACACATTTTTAAGCCATGTTTAAATCAAGTCTGTAATTCAGTCATGAGCTGAGTAGGCCTTGCGTAAGCCACATTTTATGTCACTGAGCAGGTTATTACTGAGCTAGTGCTGCTTGATAGCACTGTTGAAAGCACCTTCCTACACCTAACACATGATTGAGCATGGACTGATGGAGCAGGAAGTCGCCAGGGTGGTTTGACCTATTTTCTGTGCACAGGACATGCCTGGCCTATTTTCCACATTGTCCATGCCAGTGTAGTAGCTGTACTGGGAGTGCTTGGCTAGCACAAGTCAGCAGTATTATTGCCAGAATTTTGTCAGGCTCCATAGCATTTGCAGTAACCAGTGCCCCCCGCCCAACAGTGCCTTGATTTCACATGGAGAGAAGCGAATTCCCTGAAGACAGGTATCTGTGATATTGGTGATCTATAGAAGATGCCGAGATGGATCAGACAATTGGCACTTCTGGCTGATGATTGCTGTGAATGCTTCAACCTTAACTTTTGTGTGGATGTGTTGTGCTCTCCAAAGCAGAGCAAGGGGATATCTGTGGAGCTTATTCCTTCAATGAGTTGTTTAATTATCAACTTTAGTTCATGACTTGATGTGGCAGCACTGCAGGCTCAGACCCCAGTTTCCTAAAGTAATGGTCTAGCCACAATATCTCCAGACTATAACTCCAACCCACACTCCATGATGTGGATATGCACAACAGAAGATCACTTGTCCTTTGTATTTGTAGATTCCAACAATGCATCGTATATTCACTTAATTTGTTAGTCTTGAAAATGCTTTACTTCACAGACTTTAGGATATAATGTTCTGTTTTCAATTCTTCTCTCCAACAGGCAAGGTCATCGATGTCACACTAGCTTTCCTCCTCATTAATTGCAAAACCAAACGTTTTTCACCTCATCTTTGAACTTACTGATCAAAATTGCTACATTCTTGACTAGATCGTTCATATACGCTGCAAACAGCAAAGGATCCAGCACCAAGTCGTATAGTAAGCCACTGGACACAAGATGTCTTCACAATGTCTACCTTCGACCATTACCTCCTGCCAACAAATAAACCTTCGATGCATTTGCCAAACTGCACCAGATCCCATGAACCCTTAGCATATTGAAGATGCAAGACCTGGTCAAAAACCTGATTGAAGTCAAGAAGCATTACATCCACTTTTTACACCCGATGGCACATCTCATTGCCTCTGCGGAAAACAGAATCAACCACTTCCGATATGATCTCACTTCCACCAAAGCCCTGCTGAATTTTATTGCTTAAATGTTACAATTCCAACTTTTAATGAATGCTGTCTCTTAGATTTATTTATTACCTTCCCTCAAGCTTTCTACTTTTAAACATAGGTTTATGAGCGAAACTACATATTGTCATTTCGCTCCTTTCACCCGATGATATCTCTTCTTATCTCTCTGACAGATAATTTACTCGAGCTGAAATAATCTTGTGTCTCTTCTGCTTCATTCTGGAAAATGGGAATGGAATTGAATACAATGTTGAGACCAACAGCAAACTGTCCGTTTATTCTTGACACTGTCAGTGTGTGTTCACCCTCAGAGGTAGGAAGACTGTTTGTGCTGATAATACGGAAAGTAGCGCCTGATGTATCATTCTCAGCTGGTGCGCAACTTCCTGTTTCTATGTGCCAGCAGCAAGCCACACATCTCACTTCTGATCAGAAAATAAACCCAGGGGATACAATCTGGCAGAAACATCTGCCAATGTGGCCTAGATCAGGACACAGAGTGTGAAGTGATCACATTGAAGTGACATTTGCAAATCGACCTTTCGATCTCTATTTCACGGTCTGATTCCAGGACGTCGTTGGACGAGTCTCTCGATGATCTAACAAGCTCATTCGATTCACTAACGTCTGGAACACATTGACATGCACCTTTCCATGTCTTTGATCTTGTACTACTTGTTACTCTCTCTTCAGATTTAATGTTCCCAGCTTTTGATTCTGTCTTCTGTATCCATCACCTTCCCACCCAAATACATTCTGTTTGATCTATTTCCTAAATTTTGATCAACTAAACAAATAATACAGTTTAGTACAGACAGGTATGTTGGTGTGTCCGATTAACAGAATCAGTATATGGAGAAATCATATTGGCTGTATCTAAATCTGACCAACATTGAATTCAAATAAACCACCGCACTGTGTGGTTTCAAACTTTGCAAATCTTCTTTTTTGATCGAGCTTGTTCTAACAGTTAATTCTTGTCTTGATTATTTCAGAAACTATAACTAAAAATACCTATTTTTAACCAAGTTTCAAATATTATTACAAGTTGCAGCACTGGCATTTCCTACAGTGAGCGTTGTGGTGTTTAAATGTTCTGGTCAAAATTTGCTTCAAGCAGAAGACTGAACCATTGGTTTCTCTGAGTTCCCAGCCACTGCCCTTGCAGTTCCATAATAACTGCAAGCTATTGATAAGCCCCAGAATGAACAGAATGTCCAGGCCCTGTACACATCCAAACGCCATGATGGAGGCCTCGAAGCCCTCCGTTTCTTCCTGTCACGCCAACCCAAGCAGTACATGCTCAACCTCAACTACATTTCCTTTCAATCCTCCCACTTCCTCCAAACCAAAGGGGTAGCCATGGACCCCAGCTATGCCTGCCTCTTCGTCAGATATGTGGAACAGTCAATCTTCCACAGCTACACCGGTATCATTGCCCACCTTTACCACCGCTACATTGAGGACTGTATCAACGCCACCTCATGCAACCACTAGGAGGTTGAACAGTTCATCAACTTTACTAAAACCTTCCACCCTGACCTAAACTTTACAGGGACCATCTCGGACACCTCCCTCCCTTTCCTAGACCTCTCCATCTCTATCTCCAGTGACCAACTAAACATTTACTACAAGCCCACTGACTCCCACAGCTACCTGGACTACACCTCCTCCCACCCGACCTCAGGTAAAAATGCCATCCTTTATTCTCAATTCCTCTGCCTCCACCGCATCTGCTCCCAGGAGGACCAGTTCCACCATAAAACATCCCAGATCCTTTATCAAAGAATGCAATTTCCCATCCCACGTGGTCGATGATGCCCTTGAACCCCATCCCTCCAATCGCAACAGGGAGCCCTCCTGGTCCTCATCTTCCACCGCACCAACCTTGCATACATCATATCATCCTCTGCTGCTTCCACCACTGTAAACAGACCCCATCACTCGGGGTATATTTCCCTCCCTACACCTATCGGCATTCCGGAGACACCATTCCCTCCACGACTCCCTCGTCAGGTCCATGCCCCCCACCAGCCCACTCCCCACCCCTGTCACCTTCCCCTGTCACCACAGGAAGTGCAAAACCTGCGCCCACACCTCCCCCCTCACCTCCGACAAGGCCCCAAATGATCCTTCCACATCCCACAGAAACTTATCTATACTTCCACAAATGTCATCCACTGTGTCTGTTCCACCCGATGTGGTCTCCTCTGCATCAGGGAGACAGGACACTAACTTGCAGATCATTTAAGAGAACATCTCTGGGACACCCGTGCCAACCAACCCCACGGCCCTGTGGCTGAACACTTTAACTCCCCCTCCCACTCCACCAAGAACAGCCGGTCATATTCCTGTTCAATTCCAATGAATAAATACAAAATAACGAGTCTGAATTTGGGATGATATTGATAGGATTTATTTCAATCTAAGCATGAACAGATTATTTTGACTTAACAGGTGGAGAGATTCACTTCCTGAAAAAGCAGCTCAAGTGATATAAGCTGGCACCAAACCGAGTTGGTCAATACTGAGGCAAAAGTACAGCATCCAGTCTTGAGTGAAATAAATAAAGAAACTATCTTAACCCCGGAACAAGATAGAGTGTATTAAATATGAACAAAGACTCGAGTATTTTAGGATATAATAGAAAAGTAATTTATAGTATATTGAAATGCAAACAGAGATGTGAAGCCTCTACATTCTTCCTAGCTAAATTAATCATTTCAGAAATGCCTTTGTTAATTTTCATGTATCACTCGTCGGTCCATTCCACGAACCTTGCGAGGTCCTTGTTAAATTCTGAACCATCAGGCGATGGTTCACAGTGGTTGCGAGTTTCATGTTACAGCGAATTGTGATGTTGTCCACTGTATGCTAATGTCTTAGTTAAAAATTTGAAGCAATCACAGCTCCAAACATTTACAAAATATCACTATGGATCTTCCTTGAGTCCAAAAAAATCCCTTTGATCAATGATTTCTAAAATTTGTTCCCATATCTTTTTTTGAAGGACGTTTTCAAATAACCTGAAGTGCAAATGGTTCACATCAGTCGGAATACAGTAACATTTCATGTGTTACCCCACACAAAAAAAACAAGCAATTTTGTTATCACGAGTTGTTCTAAGCAAGTCTAGGATGGACTGTTTTATCAAACAAAATCATTTCCAATGTTGTGAGGGCTCGTCTATCTTCTGTGCAATGGTCTGAATTTTGTATCTGAATGCAGATGTAACTGGCTGCTCTGGGTAAAAGTACAGTTTGTGCCTTTCACATTGTTAATGTGTATTGCTGACTTTAGTTGAATAAAGTGATGTTGTCCCAGGCATCGTCTGGCACCATTAATTAGACCATTAATTTCCACATTGCTAGCCGGAGAGTCAGGTGGAGTTTATTAATATCATTGAACCGAAGGCTTGGAATATTTCCGGTATGAATCATGTGAATTAGAGCCTCTGAACGAGACAAAGTAGGAAAGATGAATTGAGGAAAGATGAAGTTTTCACGACAGAGAGAGATCACTTCGCCCATCACACCTGTATCATGTGAAAACAGAACCTTCCAGCCAACACCCACTTTATAGCATGTTGTCCATAACCCTGCAGGTGATAGCACTTGAAGTAAACATTCGGGAACATTGTGTAGGGTCTAATCCATTATCAACATAGATATGATCTCCAATGCTGTAAATCCTGGCTTATGGGGAAAAAAGTAGGGGCAGAACTCCCATTTCTAAACGTTGTTTCTCAGGACGTTTTGACAATTCTTGACTTAATATCATTGTAAACTGACATGAAAAAAATGCAGACATGTTCCCCAGAAACGCTGACAACAACATACCTTTACTCAGTCAAGATCAGCAAGATGAATTAAGAAAGTTTTTAAAAATCTTTCTTTTAACTGATTATTGACAACACGGATTTCACAAAGTGAAACGTACAGAAGGGAAGGGGGGAGGGCTGGGTGTGGACGATGTTCACTTGTGAGAAACAAAGTTCACACACTTCAATAATTTCAGTCCGAGACAAAATCTGAATCAGTGGTGCCCTTTACTTTACTCTTGCAAGACGGTGTGATGTCCACTGTCCACAAGGCAGGGACACAGACACTGAATTCAACTAATACACGATATTTATGTAACTTGGTTTCTATTTTTTTATTTCATTGCTCCTCCCCTGTTTACATCTTCCACTTCCCTAAGACCGGCGCCCTCCTTGTCTGTGACAAAATGCTTATTTCTGGCCTCACAAGGCTGTTTGACCTCATCCCGCTGTGGCCCATTGTTAGGCATATCCTTTCTTCACTATTATCTATTCCCTCCATCTGTGTCTTCCCCTACCATACTGATCCTTATGAACCTTTTAATTGGGGTTTGTTCCTGTGTTTCAGTAAAAGTGGGAAACAAATGTTTATACCTACTGTTTGTACAGGCATATCTAGCTTAACTCCCTCCCCTCACAGCATCTTATCTATTCGTCTGTAATATCTACCATTGTTTTGCAGTCACATTTCATTCTTGCATACAATTTTAGTGAATACAAAACAATTATGTATTTCCTCCACATCGTTTCCATTCTTGTTGACTCAGCTCTTGGCTGAAACAATTACACACTGGTGTGAGTTCATTTACTTTGTATAAGTAATTATAAAAGCAGAAGTAACACTACTTTACCTATATCCCACACACTGCTCCCTGATGTCTGGTTGCATTTGTGAGCAACAGGTGAACCTGTGAACCAGATTCAGGATGGTACTGCAGGTATTTCAGCAGATACTGTGTAAACGGAATTCTCCCATAAATCAGCAATGACATGAACATTTATTTTTTATGGTGTTTGAAGCCAAATAAAATTGAACAATATGCTGAGACAAGTTCCTTTCATTTCTTTGAACTAGTATCAAGGGACACTCTCTGTGGGCCTGGGGTGGCAGGAGGATCTTTAACAGCAGAATGTGAGGGAACAAAGTTACCGTTGGAAATCCAGATAGACTGGAACTTGTTTCACTGGAGGGTGAGAGTTCGGGGGGGGGGTGACCTCATATAAGTTTATAAAGCCATGAGTGGAAAGGTGAATGGCTCTAATTTACATGATTCATCCTGGAAATGTGCGAAGCTTTCGTTTCAAAAATATCACATATCAATAAACTCCACCTGATCCTCTGGCGAGTGATGTGGAAATTAATGGTCTAATTAATGGTGCCAGACGATGCCTGGGGCAACATCCCTTTATTCAACTAAAGTCAGCAATATACATTAACAATGTGAAAGGCGCCAACTGTACTTTTACCCAGAGCAGCCAGTTTCATCTGCAGTCAGACACAACTTCAAAATTCAGACCATTGCACAGAAGATAAACGAGCCCTCACAACACTGGAAATGAATTTGTTTGATAAAAGAATTCATCGTAGACTTCCTCAGAGCAACTCATGTCAACAAACTTGTTTTTTTTGTGTGTGGGGTCACACACGAAATGTCACTTTAATACGATTGATGTGAACCACTTGCATTTCAGAAGTTATTTGAAAACGTCCATCACATTAGATACGCAAATAAATTTTACAAATCATTGATCAAAGGGGACAATCTTTTTTGGACTCAAGGAAGATCCATAGTAATATTTTGTAAATGTTTGGAGCTGGGATTGTTTTCAATTTTTGACCCAGACATTGTTGTATTTCCCCTATGGTGGGGGATTTCAACAATAGGGAACATGTTTTACAATGAGAGGAGAAAAATTTTTAAAACGATATCAGAGGCAGCTTTTTATACAGAGAATGGTTTGTGTGTGGGATGGTCTGGTGGTGGATACTTACAACCTATAGAAGACATTTGGATAAGTAAATGAATATCAAATGTTTGGAAGGATATGGGCCAAGTACACACAGGCGGGATTAGTTTAGTTTGGGATTATGACTGGCATGGACTGGTTGGACTGAAGTGTCTGTTTCCATGCTGTCTCACTCCATGACTCTATGACTATTTATCAATTTTTCTCAATATTAAACAGTGCTGTAGTGATCCTCGAATGAACTGTTGATGTTTAGGTTGTGTCTGAGACTCTGCGAATATTTCCTTCAATGAGAGGAGTGACTAGTTCTCCAAGTTTCACAACTGAAATATAAACTTTTCTCCAGTATTGTTGCTGAGTAGATGTGTTCCTGCAGAGGCAGTGGTTATGGTCTGCAGTTTGCTTTCCACCAACTGGTCAACAGTGAGACAAAATATCTTTGATCCCCTGCAGAAACTCCACCTCTTTCCAGTAAATGAACCTGGGAACTCAAGGACCTTTTCTGCAGTCAGCTTAATTGCTGCCAACTATTGTATCTGGTCGATTAAAGGGAAAATGAATCAACTAAAGTAAAATCCTACCAAACAAACTATATTTTCCCATTTACTCACAATGGATACTTTTCACTTGGCATTTCTTCTTTAAAAAGGAAAGTCACTGAATACAGCATTCACTGTATGACTATCAGAAACAGGACATTGAATGCAATGACATTCTGGTTACTTCAGCCTGTTTATTGAGTATCTTTAAAGCTCCTGAATATGAAGTTAATGGATCCAAAATCCCACATTGCAGTAACATTTGTTATCATCTCAAAGTAAATTAACAAACTTGAATTGGTTCAAACTCACATCACTTGGTACACCATTCTCTGATTCATTTATCTCATTAAAACTGAGTGGGCCCTTTATACATGGTTAACACTGGTGTCGTGTAACAGCGAATTTCTGCTTACTTTTATGAGTTAACTGCCCCTGTCAGAGCTATCACTGAGCAGAGAAATGTACTGTTTATAACCTACATTCGCGGTAATGATTATTGTAATACTCTCTAATTTAACCAAACACTCCTGATGTACCCAGACAGTTACCTGCAATGGTTTAGATGTTGAGGACTTTATTAAAAGAAACGTATGGACTGTCCTGTTCTAGTTCATTAGATGCTCTTTCAAAAGTTTACCTAGGTGTTATGTATCACTGCCAACTCACTTTTTGTTTCTCAGGCACACAGCTTTCCTTTACTGTGCATTTTAAAAAAAATTTGAAAAGAAAGATGCAAGGAGAGACATACTGCAATGTAAGGAGGTGCTTCTCATCTCCGGGTCCAAGCTGTTTAGTGATATCCACTCACATTCTGAACATAATCACTTTAGTCCTGCTCCATATTAGGTTGCCTAAATGGAATTTAGAAACGCAGATTAGAAATGGGATGTTATTTTGTAAAGTGAGAGAGACGTTGAGTGACAGCAAAAATAAAGTCACTCATTTTGTTGGTTAATAATATGATTGAAGTTCTTTTTAGCTTTATCTGCTTGTGGTGGAATGTAGAATTAAGGGAGTTAACTTCTAATTGAATATTCTGAATATAATCAGTTTGGACACGCTCTGTATTCAGTTGCCTAAATTGAATTTTGAAATGTTTAGTATGAATTACATGTTATTTTGTAGTGGGACTGAGACTGGCAGTGTCCTGGGGAAATAAAACTCAATTGTTTTACTAGCTAGTAATATGTTTGAACTTTGATTTTAGTTTTATCTGTTTGTGAATGAATGTAGAAATAAAGGGAGGTAACTTCCGAATGGATTTATTTTAAAACAAAATACTTGCAACTATCATGTGAAACAGACCTGAAGGTACTCAATTTTACTTCCACCATTAAAAAAACACTCCCAAAGAAGCTATTCAGCAAAATAAATATCCCAAGATGTGTATATATCCATGTTTAAGCGTAACCTGGTAATACATGAGCCCATGTGTTGGGGGCTGTGCAAGCTGAGACCAGGATCCAGTCTCAGCCTCCAGCAGGAAACCAACAGGCGGAAGCTGTGAGCCTGCCCTTTCCGATGGCCATATAAATCTAGGCACTGGACCGTAATTCAACACTCGGGATCGGCTTTGTTTAGAAAGATCTTGACAGAACGCTTCCCAGAAGTTATCAGAATGATTGTGTCGACAATTTTTCTCAGTTTATTACTGACTTTCTTATCATGTGAGTGTTTTTTTTGTTTAAGTCTGTCTTTGT